>NW_020688751.1:3064-8504 GCF_002925995.2 Terrapene triunguis | reverse complement strand
ATAGCTATGCATCCGAAGAAGTGAGGTTTTTACTCACGAAAGCTTATGCCCAAATAAATCTGTTAGTCTTTAAGGTGCCACCAGACTCCTTGTTGTTTTTATCTCATTTTTTGACTTTCTCACGAACCGATGTCTTCAAACCGACAGGAGACATTCCTTATGGCTTTCAGAGGAAGAGTCATTGAGAAATTACTCCCTAGAAAAGAGCAGGAATAAATATCTTATTTTTGTATTGCTCACGAACCCATTGCTGTCAAATGAGCATTATGGTATCCTAATCTCTCTTCAAGCAGTATTCCTTGAAGATTTTGTCACTAGCACAGCTCAGGAAGGATTTTCACGTGTTTTGTATTTCTCATGCACCGATCTCTTTCAAACACTAGCAGAGCATCCTAGTGGCTTTGGAAGCATGATTCCATAAGAAATTGGTTCTAGCAGTGATCAGGTATGTGTTTCTCATTTTTCCTCTTTCTCACAAACCGATTTCTACCAACTGACCAGTAGTCCATCCTCGTGGCGTTTAAACAAAGATTCCATGAGAAATCTCTCACTAGCAGAGCTCAGGAAGGATTTTCAAATTTGTTGTTTGTCTCACTATTAGATCTCTTCCAAACAAGTAGAAATGCATCCCAATGGTTTTCGAAGCAGGATTCCATGAGAAAGTGGTCAGTAGCTGAGATAAGGGATATAATTATCATTTTCTGAATTTCTCATGCACCGATCTCTTTTAAACCACTAGCAGAGTATCCTAATGGCTTTTGAAGCATGATTGCATGAGAAATTGGACCTAGCACTGATCAGAAATGTGTTTCTAATTTTTCGTCTTTCTTACAATCCGATCTGAACCAACCATTTAGCAGTGTATTGTAATGGTTTTCAGACCACGTTTCCTTGAGAAACTTGTCCCTAGCACAAATCAGCAAAGGCAGATTTAGTTTCAGTATTCTCACAAACCCATCTCTTTCAAACCAATAGCAGAACATGAAGATGGCTTCTGCACCCTGATTTATGGGAAATATGTCAATAGCACAATTCACGAGGACGTTCACATTTTTTGTATTTTTCACTAATCGATCTCTAGCAAACCATCAGCATGATAAATGTTTCAGTAGCAAAGATCAGGAATTATTTTCTCTTTTTTCGTCTATCCAACCAACCGATCTTTTCCAAACCATTAGCAATGCATCCCAACGGCCTTCAAAGCATGATTCCATGAGAAATTTGTCAGTAGCGTAGCTCAGGAATGAATTTTTCATTTCCTCTTTTTCTCACAAATCGAGTTTTTCGAAACCATTAGTAGTGCATCCGAAGGTCTTTTCAGGACGGATTCCATGAAACAGTAGTCAGTAGCACAGATGAGGAAAGATTACCTCATTTATTGACTTTCTCAAGAACCAATGTCTTTCAAACCGACAAGTGACATTCCTTATGGCTTTCAGATGAAGAGTCCTTGAAAATTCCTCCCTAGAATAGAGCAGGAATAAATGTCTGATTTTCCTATTACTCACGGACTCCTCTCTGTCAAATGAGCATTATAGCATCCTAATCGCTCTTGAAGTGTCGTTCCTTCTGAAATAGATCAGGCACGAGTCTCTCATGTTTCATTTTCTCACGAATCCGCCTCTACCAACTGACCAGTAGTCCATCCTCGTGGCGTTTAAACAAAGATTCCATGAGAAATCTGTCACAAGCGGAGCACAGGAAGGATTTTCAAATTAGTTGTTTTTCTCACTATTAGAGCTCTTCCATACATTTAGAAATGCATCCCAATGGTTTTCTAAGCAGCATTCCATGAGAAAGTGGTCAGTAGCCGAGATCAGGGATATAATTCTCATTTTCTGTATTTCTCATCACGGATTTCTTTGAAACAAGTAGCAGAGCATCCTATTGGCGTTGGAAGCATGATTCCATGAGAAATTGGTCCTAGAACTGATCAGGAATGTGTTTCTCTTTTTCGTCTTCCTCAGAAACCGATCTCTACGAACTGACCGTGGTGCTTTAACCAATATTCGATGAGAAATCTGTCACTAGAGGAGCTCAGGAAGGATTTCCAAAATTCTTGTTTTTCTCATTACTAGATCTCTTCCATACAAGAAGAAATGCATCCCAATGGTTTTCAGAGCAGGATTCCATGAGAAAGTGGTCAGTAGCCGAGATCAGGAATATAATTCTCATTCTCTGTATTTCTCATGCACCGATCTATTTTGCGCCACTTGCAGAGCATCCCAATGGCCTTCGAAGAATGATGACATGAGAAATTTATCAGTAGCGTAGCTCAGGAATGAATTTTTCATTTCCTCTTTTTCTCACGAATTGAGTTTTTCGAAACCGTTTGTCGTGCATCCTAAGATCTTTTCAGGAATTATTTCATGAAACAGTAGTGAGCAGCACAGATCCTGAATGATTCTCTCATTTTTTTTACTTTCTCACAAACCGATATCTTTCAAACCGGCAGGAGATATTCCTTATGGCTTTCAGAGGAAGAGTAATTGAGAAATTACTCTCTAGAAAAGAGCAGGAATAAATATTTGATTTTCTTATTGCTCACGGACCCCTCTCTATCAAATGAGCATTATAGCATCCTAATCGCTCTTGAAGCGTCGTTCCTTCTGAAATAGATCAGAAACGTTCTCTCATGTTTCCTTTTCTCAAGAACCCACCTCTACCAACTGACCAGTAGTCCATCCTCGTGGCGTTTAAACAAAGATTCCATGAGAAATCTGTCACTAGCGCAGCTCAGGAAGAATTTTCAAATTAGTTGTTTTTCTCACTATTAGCGCTCTTCCATACATTTAGAAATGCAGCCCAATGGTTTTCTAAGCAGCATTCCATGAGAAAGTTTTCAGTAGCCGACATCAGGGATTTAATTCTCATTTTCTGTATTTCTCATCACGGATCTCTTTGAAACCAGTAGCAGAGCATCCTATTGGCGTTGGAAACATGATTCCATGAGAAATTGGTCCTAGCACTGATCAGGAATGTGTTTCTCATTTTCGTCTTCCTCAGAAACCGATCTCTACGAACTGACCGTGGTGCTTTAACCAATATTCGATGAGAAATCTGTCACTAGAGGAGCTCAGGAAGGATTTTCAAATTTGTTGTTTTTCTCACTACTAGATCACTTCCATACAAGAAGGAATGCATCCCAATGGTTTTCAAAGCAGAATTCCATGAGAAAGTGATCTGTAGCCGAGATCAGGGATATAATTCTCATTTTCTGTATTTCTCATGCACCGATCTATTTTGCGCCACTTGCAGAGCATCCCAATGGCCTTCGAAGCACGATGCCAATGAGAAATTTTTCAGGAGCGTAGCTCAGGAATGAGTTGTTCATTTCCTCTTTTTCTCACAAATCGAGTTTTTCAAAACCATTTCATCCTAAGCTCTTTTCAGGAATTATTAAATGAAACAGTGGTCAGCAGCACAGATGAGGAAAGATTACCTCTTTTCTTGACTTTCTCAAGAACCGATGTCTTTCAAACCGACAAGTGACATTCCTTGTGGCTTTCAGACGAAGAGTCCTTGAAAATTACTCCCTAGAATAGAACAGGAATAAATGTCTAATTTTCCTATTGCTCACGGACCCCTCTCTGTCAAATGAGCATTATAGCACCCTAATCGCTCTTGAAGTGTCGTTCCTTCTGAAATAGATCGGGAACGAGTCTCTCATGTTTCATTTTCTCACAAATCCACTTCTACCAACTGACCAGTAGTCCATCCTCGTGGCGTTTAAACAAAGATTCCATGAGAAATCTGTCACAAGGGGAGCTCAGGAAGGATTTTCAAATTAGTTGTTTTTCTCACTATTAGATCTCTTCCAAATATTTAGAAATGCATCCCAATGGTTTTCTAAGCAGCATTCCATGAGAAAGTGGTCAGTAGCCGAGATCAGGGATTTAATTCTCATTTTCTGTATTTCTCATCACGAATCTCTTTGAAACTAGTAGCAGAGCGTCCTATTGAACTTGGAAGCATGATTCCATGAGAAATTGGTCCTAGCACTGATCAGGAATGTGTTTCTCATTTTCGTCTTCCTAAGAAACCGATCTCTACGAACTGACCGTGGTGCTTCAACCAGTATTCGATGAGAAATCTTTCACTAGAGGAGCTCAGGAAGGATTTTCAAATTTGTTGTTTTTCTCACTACTAGATCTCTTCCATACAAGAAGAAATGCAGCCCTATTGTTTTCTAAGCAGAATTCCATGAGAAAGTGAACAGTAGCCGAGATCAGGGATTTAATTCTCATTTTCTGTATTTCTCATCACGGATCTCTTTTAAACCACTAGCAGAGCATCCCAATGGCCATCGAAGCATGATGCCATGAGAAATTTATCAGTACTGTAGCTCAGGAATGAATTTTTCATTTCCTCTTTTACTCACGAACCAAGTTTTTTGAAACCATTTGTAGTGCATCCTAAGGTCTTTTCAGTATTATTCCATGAAATAGTACTGAGCAGCACAGGTCTGAATGATTCCCTCATTTTTTTTACTTTATCACAAACCGATGTCTTTCAAACCAACAAGTGACATTACTTATGGCTTTCAGAGGAAGAGTCATTGAGAAATCAGTCTCTAGAAAAGAGCAGGAATAAATATTTGATTTTCTCATTGCTCACGGACCCCTCTCTGTCAAATGAGCATTATAGCATCCTAATCGCACTTGAAGCGTCGTTCCTTCTGAAATAGATCTGGAACGTTCTCTCATGTTTCCTTTTTTCACAAACCCACCTCTATAAACTGACCAGTAGCCCATCCTCGTGGTGTTTAAGCAAAGTTTCCATGAGAAATCTGTCACTAGCGGAGCTCAGGAAGGATTTTCAAATTAGTTGTTTTTCTCACTATTAGATCTCTTCCAAATATTTAGATGCATCCCAATGGTTTTCGAAGCAGTATTCCATGAGAAAGTTCTTTTTTTTCTGTATTTCTCATCACGGATCTCTTTGAAACCAGTAGCAGAGCATCCTATTGGCGTTTGAAGCATGATTCAATGAGAAATTGGTCCTAGCACTGATCAGGAATGTGTTTCTCATTTTCGTCTTCCTCAGAAACCGATCTCTACGAACTGACCGTGGTGCTTTAACCAATATTCCATGAGAAATCTGTCACAAGCGGAGATCAGGAAAGATTTTCAAATTTGTTGTTTTTCTCACTACTAGATCTTTCCATACAAGAAGAAATGCATCCCAATGGTTTTCAAAGCAGAATTCCATGAGAAAGTAGTCAGTAGCCGAGATCAGGGATATAATTCTCATTTTCTGCATTTCTCGTGCACCGATCTCTTTTAAACCACTTGCAGAGCATACCAATGGCCTTCGAAGCATGATGCGGTGAGAAATTTATCAGGAGCGTAGCTCAGGAATGAATTTTTCATTTCCTCTTTTTCTCATCAATCGAGTTTTTCGAAACCATTTGTAGTGCATCCTAAGGTCTTTTCAGGAA
>NW_020688751.1:0-3054 GCF_002925995.2 Terrapene triunguis | reverse complement strand
GCATCCCAATGGCCTTCGAAGCATGATGCCATGAGAAATTTATCAGTAGCGTAGCTCAGGAATGAATTTTTCATTTCCTCTTTTACTCACGAACCAAGTTTTTTGAAACCATTTGTTGTGCATCCTAAGGTCTTTTCAGGAATATTCCATTAAACAGTAGTTAGCAGCACAGATGAGGAAAGATTACCTCATTTCTTGACTTTCTCAAGAACCGATGTCTTTCAAACCGACAAGTGACATTCCTTATGGCAGGCCTGCACAACTCGTAAAGCGGCGAGGGCCATATTACTCCAAAGAAAACAGCTGAGGGCCGAAACCCCCCGGCCCCGCGGAAACACCCCCCCCCCCCAGCACCGCCCAGCCCCGTGGAAACAAACCCTCCTTCCCCAGCACCGCCCTGCCAAAACAGCTAAGGTTTGGGGGGAGGGTGTGTGATACTTTATTAAGAATTTTTCAATTAAATCAAACAATTTTTTAAATTATTTTAATTTTTTTTATTAATCATGGAAAAATTAAAAACATCTGTTCCGTTGAAAGAAAACATTTGTACTTTTCATAATTACCTTGCAAATTTAATGAGAAATATTACATCTCTTTTCGGCAACAAGTTTGTCGCATTTGGGGGTCATATTTGAAGTGGATATTTTCATAATGTCTTCCAAATGGTCGTCAGTCAGAACGTTGCTTGTTTTTATTCATGTTCATGATGGAAAAATGTTTGTTCACATATGTAAATTCGTCCAAAAATGCTGAACGTTTTCAGTGCAACTTCATTGTCCAGACTTTTGTAGAAGTCCCGCAAGCTGCTTTCTCTGTGTTTATTTCGGCAAACTGCTGAACACTGAAGTTCAATAACCTCCAACTGCAAATCTAGTGGCACTTCCTCTGGATCCACAGAAAAGGGATCTTCAATCAGCTTCAACTGGACGTCTTCTTCTTTAGACAAAGTAAGTCTTCTGTCAAATTCTTCAATCAAAAGAATGATGTGCTTTGCTTATTTTTCTCCTAACTCAGCGTGTTTGTGCTGAGGGATACACTGTGCACAAGTGGGAAAGTGACACATTTCACCTTTTGACAGCTGACTTCTGAAAAGTTTCAATTTCATTTTGAAAGCTTTCACTGCTGCACACATTTGAAATATAAGTTGATTTTTTTCCCTGAAGTTGAATGTTGAGATCATTCAGGTGTGCTGTAATATCACAAAAGAAAAAGAGATCTTGATTCCAGGACTCATTTTCAAGCTCTGGGAATTTTATTGGCCCATTTTCTAGGAATTTTGCTACCTCCTCTTTCAAAGCAACAAAACGCTGGAGCACTCTTCCTCAACTCAACCACCTCACTTCTGTATGGTAGATTAAGTCATTGCACTCGGTGTCTACCCCTTCAAGAAAGGCTCGAAATGTCCTATGTTTTAGTCCTCTAGAACGGATGTAGTTTACAATGGAAACTACCACTGACATTACATGCTCAAATTTTAAGACTTTGCTACACAAAACCTGCTGATGCATAATGCAGTGATGTTTGGTTATTTCTCTCCTGATAAATTCTTCAAGAAGAGTAACTGCTCCAACATTTTTTGGCACATAGCTGGAGCACCATCAGTACAAATGGCCACCAAGTTTGTGAAATCTAATCCCGACGTATCATTCGTGCACTTTATCACTTCACTGGAGATTTCTTTTCTGGTTGTGCGACCCGTCATGGAGCACATGCCAGCAAGTTCTTCAGTAATTTCAAAGTTTTTATCAATACCTCTAATAAAAATAAGAGTAAAAGCAGAATTCACTGACTCTCTGCTTTAACTGATCACTTAAATTGGTAGAAATGTCAGCTATTCTTCTCCGTACAGTCATGCGTGATAGACTGACATTCTCAAATATTCCCCTCTTTTCTGGACATAACTCAGATACAGCAATCAACATACACTTTTTTAATAACTCGCCTTCTGTCAAGCATTTCCCAGCAGCAGCAATTTCCTTAGAAATTTTAAAGCTTACTTTAGTAACTGTATCGTTCTCAGTGCTCACTTTCTTGAAAATTTGCTGTTCTCTACTAAGGTTTTTCGCTAAACTGGCTGCTTTAATTATTTTTTCATTTGGGCTCAATTTGGCGAGATTGGGATGCTTAGTTTCAAAGTGCCACCGAAGGTTGTATTCTTTTGGAACGGCTTACGTTTCGTGACACACGAGGCACAGTATTTTGTCTTTGGAAATAGTATATAAGTATTTATTCGTCCATTCAGTGTTGAAAACTCTGTGCTCTGATTCTATTTTTCTCTTTTTCTTTTCACTCATGGTATCCATTATGAAGCTCAAGATTTTGTTGAATAAATTCACACACAAGGGAAACACTCACAGTCACACACAAAGAGAAGAGATATCTCACGGCGCATGGCACACTAGCAAGGCACTGACGGTGTGTGGAAGCCTGTAGGTCCAGGGGTCACTATATTACTGGACACAGCAGTCAATCAATGCAGTTGTAGATAAATCTCTGCATTATGCATTTTTGTATAACTTTTATATGACTTTGTATTGAACCTTGGTATTATGTTATAGCGTGCTCCTAAGATAGTATAATTAAGGTAAAAGAAAAATTTCTTCTGTGCAAATTTTTGAAGCAGAGTTCAAATTTGTGTGCCATGAGGCAAATGCGCCCAAGTGAGTAAAATGCTTATACATTTAAAAAGTTTTAATTTGCAATTTGTGTCAATTTATATGGGTTTTCAGATAGACATCATAAGTAAAAAAAGAAAAACAAAAGTTTGTGTTTTAAATTGAAAATTTTCCTAAAAAATATCAATAAATGATTATCAGCCAAGAATAAGATATGTAATTACAAATGCATTTTAATTTCCTTATTGGTCGAAATGTCAAAGACGGCTAAACTAACCTTACTGTTTTTCCCTGCGATCTTTTTCATTTGCCCATTCAATATAAACTCTGTCCAGATCTATCAGTCCTCAATCCAGCTGGTAACTCTTAATACACATCAGCACCCCACATAGAACCCCCCACTCGCTAGTTTCCCAATACACACAGATTTCTCCTCCCT
>NW_020688750.1:0-4137 GCF_002925995.2 Terrapene triunguis | reverse complement strand
CTGCTGTCAACTGTTGTAAGAAAACTTCTTTCTTTGTAGCAAATGGCAAGCAATTTGGCCTGCTGGTAGGATGTTCTCTCTTTTTCTGGTGCCACCTTGGATGACTTGGCTCCATGTCTAATTGGCAGCCGGTATCAAGCGGAGTGCCCCAAGTGTCGGTCCTGGGGCCGGTTTTGTTCTCTTCATTAATGATCTGGAGGATGGCGTGGACTGCACTCTCAGCAAGTTTGCAGATGACACTAAACTGGGAGGAGTGGTAGATACGGTGGAGGGTAGGGATAGGATACAGAGGGACCTAGACCAATTAGAGGATTGGGCCAAAAGAAACCTGATGAGGTTCAACAAGGACAAGTGCAGAGTTCTGCCCTAGGACGGAAGAATCCCATGCGCTGCTACAGACTAGGGACCGAATGGCTAGGCAGCAGTTCTGCAGAAAAGGACCTAGGGGTTACAGTGGATGAGAAGCTGGATATGAGTCAACAGTGTGCCCTTGTTGCCAAGAAGGCTAACGGCATTTTGGGCTGTATAAGTAGGGGCATTGCCAGCAGATCGAGGGACGTGATCATTCCCCTCTATTGGACATTGGTGAGGTTTCATCTGGAGTACTGTGTCCAGTTTTGGGCCCCACACTACAAGGAGGATGTGGAAAGAGTCCAGCGGAGGGCAACACAAATGATTAGGGGGCTGGAGCACATGACTTATGAGGAGAGGCTGAGGGAACTGGGATTGTTTAGTCTGCAGAAGAGAAGAATGAGGGGGGATTTGGTAGCTGCTTTCAACTACCTGAGGGGGGTTCCAAAGAGGATGGATCTAGACTGTTCTCTGTGGTAACAGATGACAGAACAAGGAGTAATGGTCTCAAGTTGCAGTGGGGGAGGTTTAGGTTGGATAGTAGGAAAAACTTTTTCACTAGGAGGTGGTGAAGCACTGGAATGGGTTACTTAGGCCTGGTCTACACTACGGGATTAATTCGGATTTAGCAGCGTTAATCCGAATTAACCCTTCACCCGTCCACACTACAGAGCCAGTTAATTCGAATTAAAGGGCCCTTTAAATCGATTTCTGTACTCCACCTCGACGAACGGAGTAGAGCCTAAATCGATTTTGTTAATTCGAATTAGGGTTAGTGTGGACGCACACCACCGAATTACTGTGTTTAAGTTAATGGGGTAGTGTGGCCGCACACCACCGAATTAATGTGGTTAAAAACCGAATTAAGGTGCTTAGTGTGGCCGCGCACAATCGAATTTATACAACCTGTTTCCCAAATTCGAATTATCTAAATTCGGATTAATCCTGTAGTGTAGACATACCCTTAGGGAGGTGGTGGAATCACCTTCCTTAGAGGTTTTTAAGGTCAGGCTTGACAAAGCCCTGGCTGGGATGATTTAGTTGGGAATTGGTCCTGCTTTGAGCAGGGGGTTGGACTAAATGACCTCCTGAGGTCCCTTCCAACCCTGATATTCTATGATTCTATGACTTGTCCAAAGTCTTTACAAGTTTGTGTGATTCAGGTTCAGTGATGTACACTTTGTATTAAGGAAAAAAGCTGATATAAAATGAGCTGGGTTGTGGAAGGTGGTAAAAGGCCTTTCCACGAGGGCCCTTCAGAAGATTCAAGAGCTTGAAAGTCAACTAGACAAGCTTAAAAAAGAACGACAGAAAAGACAGTTTCAGCTTGAATCGCTGGAGGCAGCTTTGCAAAAGCAGAAGCAGAAGGTCATAGTCTTAATGCACCATGTAACTTTTAATACAATTTTGTTCTGCTCATATCCATTCAGAGTGCTGCTGCAAAGATTCCCCTGCCTGTCACTTTGACCATGTCACCTCTCTCGGCGCCCCTCCATTCTCTATTGCAACAAACAAGCTGCTTGTCTTCACTTCCTAGCTCCTTCATGGCCTACCCCAACCTAGGCATCCTTTTTTTCATTCACTATTGAAATGTCAACTCCCGCCTCTGACTGGCCCATAACACATCCATTTTGTTAAATTTTTAAACACTCACCTTTGTGTTTTCTCCCATGCTGTCAACTTGTGCTTGGGAAGAGCCCCCCATAACCATCTGCAAAGTCACCTCATCTTCTTTCAAAGTCCTCCTTACAACTCTCCTTTGCTGTGATGCCTACAAAAAACTTGACAACAGTTAAGCTGTGGTCTCAGTACGCAAGCTGCCTATCCTAGTGACCAATGGTGTCTCATTGTTTCCTTGTACTCTCCTCTTTTTCCTTGTCTTGTACTTAAATTGTACGCTCTTTGGAGTAGGGACCGTCTTTTTGTTCTATTTGGAGCAAGATGATGATCAGAGTCATATGGCTTTTAAGTTTAGCTCTTCTGATGATGTGCAAGGGTCTGGATAGGTGCTTTTTATAGCCAATAAACTCTTCCAAGAACAGGTGTGGGGCCACTGATTAGAGAACTCGTTTTAATATTAATACCTAGGTGGAAATTAAATGACTTGTGGTGACTATGTATTTTGATTTTAAATGTTACACAGGGAAGCCTTGCGATACGGACATTGGTAGAATAGCAATATAGCTTTGCGTGTAACTAAAATTTTCAGTGCTGTCAGGGCTTTGAAATGTAGTGAATAAAAATATTCAAATACCGCTTTTTTATAAAGCAGAAATTGTTTATTTTGTAAGTGCTCTCCACGCTTCACTCTGAATAAAGATGTGTATTCCCAGGCTTGATCAAAATCTTAAAAAATATATATATATTTATTTTATAATTGACTAACCAAATTAGGTTGAAAATGGAAAAAAATGAAGGAGCAACACTAAAAAGAGAAAACCAGAGCTTGATGGAATTGTGTGATAATCTTGAGAAAACAAAGCAGAAAATTTCACATGATCTTCAAGTAAAAGAATCACAAGTTAATTATCAAGCGGGACAACTAACTTCAAGCAAGAAACAAATTGAAAGACTAGAACAGGAACTTAAAGGTGAGACCAAACTGTTCTGCTTTAACTGAAGTGTGGCTGTTATCCCATTTAAGTATTATTTTGCTTAGACATGTAAATGACTGTCAAATTACTGTCTTTGTCCACTTTATCTTACTTTAACTGTACTCCATATTTAAATAGAAGTTTGAGTTTGTGGCCAAAATTTTCAAACCTGGGTGCCTAAAACAAGGTTCCTGAGTCCCACGTTGTTATACTTATAAGAAGCACAAGGGATCTTTATAGGGAAGAAGGCAGCACGCCGCATTTATTGAGAATACAACAGTTAGCATATGCTTTTCAATCTCTCTCACCAGGGCCGGCTCTGGCGTTCAGGCGGCCCCCTGCCCCAGCTAATGGGGGCAGGGGGATGGAGCGGGGGGGGGGAGAGAGAGAAGGGGGGCGGCCAGGGCTTCAGCGGGGCGCTGCCACGCGGCCCCTCCCGCCATGTCCCCTGCGGGCTGCCCTGCCGGGCTTGCTGCAGGGTGCTCCCGTCCTCTGCGCCGCCGCCCCCTACAGGGCGGCCGGAGCGGAACAAACAAACAAAAAAATGCCGCCTCCTACAAGCTGCCGCCCCAAGCACCAGCTTGCTCAACTGGTGCCTGGAGCCAGCCCTGTCTCTCACACACACACACATACCATGCACACAGTCCTGCCAGTTGATGTTTATAGTTATCAGTCCAGAGTCTGGATCAATCTAGTGGCCAGCCAGATTGGTCGCAGAGGGGAGCAGGGCTCTGTCGGTCGCGATCCAATGCTCCGGGAGTGTGGCAAGACGAACGCCCAAAGTCTTATGGCCAAGCACCCTGTTCTTATAGTCCTTTTTCTTTGTTGAAGTCTATGGATTTTGCTGTGTCAGTTTGTGACCGGGTTACTTCTTCATTGGTGTATCTTTTCATGTAAACATTCCAATACACCTCCAAGAGGGTCATCCTGTCCTGGTTCCGATTTAATTAGTTGTCCTTAGGGGTGCCAGCCTTCACCTCAGGGTTGTCAATTTGCCCTTCCTCAATCATGGATACGTGTTGATGGTTCTTTGTCATCAACAAATCTCGATAAGTGTCTTCGCTCCTCCTTTCTTGACCATCTGCTTAACAATGGCCTTCCCACCTTATCTTTTCCTAATGCATACATTCCTTACTCACACAAATAGATTGGGAATACAAACAGTAGTATTTTATATCGAGCAAAAAGGCAT
>NW_020688749.1:0-10542 GCF_002925995.2 Terrapene triunguis | reverse complement strand
GGGGGGGGGAGGCAAGTGGCACAAACAGGGATCGGATCCAATTAACTCCCCCCCCCCACACAACTCCGGTTTCCGCCCCAGGTCCCCCCCCGGGAATTTCCTGCTGCCCAGAGACAGTTCAACTCCCCTCCCCCTACACCACAGCCCCACCCCCGCGTCTCCCGCTCACCGGGGGGCTCCGGTCCGGGGGCGGGTCCCAGCTGGAGAAAGCCCCCTCCCCCCCGCCGGCCGGGCACGGAGGGGTTAATGCCGGGCTATTCCCAGCACGGACCGCAGGACTCGGACGGACCGGAAGTGACGAAAGTTCTCCCCCCCCCCTCGGGCGCGCGCTGACGCCGCTGCGGCCGTTTTGGCGGTTGGGCCGCAGCGCGCGCCTGGAGCGGGGGAGGGGCGGGGCTGGCAGCCGGCGTCGCCGCTCCCGTTGGGGGCGGGGCCTGTGTCGCGCGGGGGGCTGCCCCGTCCCCCGAGTGGGGGCAGGGTAGGGCCGTGCGCTGACCTTTGCCCTACTTCTCCGAGCCAGATCTGGGGGGGCGCCTGGTGCGTGTGCGTGTGGGGGGCTGTTAACCCTTTCCTGACATGGGGGGAGGTCCGGCTCCCTCTGGGTGGCTGGTTGCTTGGGGTCACTGTCCGGGCCGTTGTATTTGCCTTTGTCTTCTCAGAGGCTCCATTGATATAGAGGCTAAAGCCCCCTATAGCTCGGCGACACCCCCACCTATGTCCCTCAGCCGGCCCGAGAGCAAACAGCCCTTTCCCACCCCACTGGGTCACAGTGCATCATGCAGGGGAAACTGAGGCACGCAGTGGCTTCCAAAAGATGGCCGACTGCTCCAGCTTCCTCATGCCTGCCTTCTAGCCAAAGCCAAGTGCTCCACTGATACAGGGGCCTGAGCCCCCTGGGCGACACCCCCATTATAACAAAACTGTCCATAAAGACGTTGTCTGAACGGGAGCTTTCTGTGATGAATGGCTGGTGCCTGGTTCCCCCAGTTCAGTTCCAAATTCTCTTCTAGAAACGCCTCCCGGGACTAGGGCAATCAGACAGCAAATGTGAAAAATCGGGACGGGGGTGTGTGTGTATGGGCGGGGGGGGGGAGGTGTAATAGGAGCCTACATAAGAAAAAGTCCCCAAAATCAGGACTGTCCCTATAAAATCAGGACATCTGGTCACCCTACCCGGGACCCCGCATGCCCCAGCAGGAGTGAAAGGAGAAACCCCCAGCTCTGCACTTAGCCCCAGGCTGATTTATTGGGGGAATGGGGGAGAAATTATTCTTTGCTGCTGAGCAGGGAGCCAGGGCCGTTCTCTGGGAATCGAGGTGCCCAGCCTGACCCAGCTGCTTCATTGCCCCCTGGGGCCCTGCAGGCTCAGACCGTCCCTGAGGCCAGGCAGCTGCTCGGGGAGCTCTCCTGGTGTTGCTGGCAGTGCCTGGATATCCCACTCTCAGGGCCTGAGTTCAGCCATCAGCAAAGGCAGCAGCTTTACTCTCCACTTCAGACTTGTCAAGGCAGAGCTCTGGGGGGGAGTAAAGACTCAATCGATTTGCCAGCGCTCATGATTTTGCCATGAGTCTCATGAGAATGATTGTTTTCCGTCAAGCCCCAGCTCCTGGAGTCCAGTGAGCATGTGATGATTTCAGCCTTGGCTTTTAAAGAAACAGTACGTGGCTGTGGAGAAAGCTTCAAAATGTCACCCCAGTGAGCCCTAAAGGCAGAAGACAAATAAATACAGTAGATTCCTCAAATCTATTATTTTTACAGAATCTCCTGATTTCAAAGCCAATCTGGTGATTTTTGGTGAGCCTGATTCAGGGTTTTTGAACGTTTGGGGTTGGACGTTCTGCAGACTGAGAGCTGGGCACCCCCCTCCACACCCAGCGCACCCAGACTGTTCTGAAGCTTTAACTCTCTCTTCTCCATCCTGCCGCTGTAACGCAGCTGGGAATCCCCGTTCCTAGACGTGCTTTTCCACAGACAGTGAATTCCCCACAGGGCTGTTCCAGGGGCTCCAGGCCCCCACCCCAGCACAGACGGGCCAGTAACCTCCCATCACCCCTTTGTGACTCCCAGGGACCCTGCAGGGACAGCAGCTCCATGCTGGGCCCTAGGGCCCCCAAAGCACCTGGGGGAGGGGGTAGTAAACCCCCATGTCAGGGGGCTCCTGCTGCCTGGAGGTGACCATATCCTCACAGCCCCTCCCCTCACAGAGACACCCCATAGCCCTCCCCCCTCACAGTCCCTCCCCCTCACAGCCCCTCCCTTCACACTGACATCCCACATCCCCCCCACAGACCCTCCCTTCACCCTGCCACCCCATAAGCCTCCCCCTTACAGCCCATAGTTTCACACTGCTACCCCATATCCCTCCCCCTCACACTGACACCCCCAAGGACCCTCTCCCTCACAGCCCCTCCCTTCACATTGAGACCTGCATGGACCGTCCCCCTCACACACAGAGGGACTTGTTTGCTGGGGCCTGACATTACAAATCCAGGGGTGAGATTTCTGAGGAATTTACTCACTGAGCCCCCCGACCCCATTTGGCGTCTTACCCTATGGCCCCACACAGGCTCAACCCCAAGGCTCTGACTCTGCTCAGCCTCTTCTCCCTAGGCCCACCCGGGCTTCACCCCGAGGCCCTGTCCCCACTTGGCCTCTTACCCCATGGCACTGCCCACGTTGCTCCTCTTCCCACACTTGCTCCAAGATCCTTGATTTCGGATATTAATTCTCTCGTTCCATTGATAAATGGGTAGAACGTGACTGAAATTAAACCAATTTCCGGCCAAGAAAAGGGCACATCCCTGCATTGGCCGGGAATTGAACCCGGGTCAACTGCTTGGAAGGCAGCTATGCTCACCACTATACCACCAATGCCTCTGGTAGCAGTGTTTCACTCAGGTGCCACTTATGCCAAATGACTCACCCCCACAGCGCTCTCAGGAGCTGGCCAGACAGGCTGGAGACAGCCTGTGAGCAGAGACAGATTCCCAGAGTGACGGACAGATGGGGACATGGGCTCGACATCCCAGCCTGAGGTAGCACCAACCCATCTCTGCCCTCCGAGAAAGGAAATGAAAATCAATGACCATAAGGGCAAATTTCACCCCAGCAAGAAGGAGACAGCTCCTTTTAAAGCACATTTTGTGTTGGTTCCCGCTACGTACAGATGGTTTTGTTGTTGCTGCTGATTCCAGTCCTTGAGCTCTGCCCAGATAAGGAACGATTCAGATTGTCACTCAAGTGAAGATGGGAGATGATTTTTTTGACAGGGATGCTGCCTCGTCTTAAGGGTGTTCGTCTGTCACCTTCTAATCTAGTGGGTGCTCGGTACATGCAGGCAGCCTCCGCTCCTGGAAATAAAGTTTCTACACAAAATCCCAAAGCTTTTAACCGAAAGGAGGGAAAGGAAATGGCCAGTAGGACATAAGGAATGTAACACTACACGATTCTTAGGGGTAAGCCATTCCTTTTTGTCAAGGACCAAATTTCTTGGTCACGGTCTACTCAAAGTCCAGCCTCCAGAGAAAATAATAATAAAAAATAACAATAATGATAATGTTGCGGAGTCCCCAGGCGATGCTCTGGAACTGCTCCATACAAAGCCAGACAGGACTCTGGGGAGCCTCCTCTCAGAGCAGACTGTCTTCAGGGCAAGAAGCTTCCACAGCTTCCACCTTCCTGGGTCTGACCTCGGAGCATTCAGCTGCCCCTGCCCCACCAAGCGCTTCCCACAGTGAGTCTCCTGGGCGGGGTCCTGGGGAAGCCAGAGGGCCCTGCCCCCCAACTCCGCAGTCAGACGTGACTCTCAGCCAGCCGGGAAAACAGAAGGTTTATTAGATGACAGGAACACGGTCTAAAACAGAGCTTGTAGGTACAGAAACAGGACCCCTTAGTCAGGTCCATCTTGGGGCCAGGGAGGCCAGAGCCCCGTCTGGACCGCCCTCCATTTCCCCAGTCAGCTCCAAACTGAAACTCTCCAGCCCCTCCTCTGCCTTTGTCTCTTTCCTGGGCCAGGAGGCCACCTGATCTCTTTGTTCTCCAACACTTTCCGTTGGCACCTTGCAGAAGAGGAGGGGCCCAGGCCATCAGTTGCCAGTCGATGGGATGTCGGCCATTTTCTGTGCAGACACCATCACACTGGCCCTCTAGAGCTCTGCAACAATCACACCCCCTGATTCCCACCACCTAGAGACTTAAGAACTTCATAGGGGAAACTGAGGCACCCACACAGTATTCAGAGAAAACATTAAGAACATTCCCACTTCTTCACAGTTGGTGCACCAGCACCAGCACCAGGCCCATGGGCAGCAGGGAGCCCTCGGGGAAGCTGCCTTAAAATGGCAGAAGAGGGGGTGTGGATCTAGAAGGCTCCCTGGCAGCGGGGTGGGGATGGGCAGGGGACTGGTGGCTGTGGGGTACTTCCATTGGGAGATGGGCAGGCACCTGCTGGGACTGGGTGACACTTGCTTCTCCCTTCCCCTCCTGTGCCCCTTGCAGGCCTATTTGCTTGCAGAGAATGGCCACCCCATCCCACCCCAGAGCCAGCCGTGTTTCAGGGCTCTCCCAGGCTGCGCCCTTCCCCATTTAGGGGATGACTCACAATTTCCCCCCCAAACAAGGACAAATCTCTGCAGATAACACGGATGGGAAAATATCCCAAATAGGAGGAGATTTTAAACTGACCTTTGAGAATTAGGGAGAAAAAATGGAGCAACGTCTCAGGAGGAGACCAGAGTGTCAAGTATCAGGGGAGAGCCTGGGGGCTGGTACGGGCAGAGCCCGGGGGCTGGTCCCAGCTGGAGAAAGCCCCCCCCCCGGCCAGACAGGGAGGGGTTAATGATGGGCTCCCCCCCAGCACAGATCCCAGAGAGCAGCAGCGTCTGGTCTGGGCCAGGAGCTGCCCCGGGTCCAGGCTCTGGGCTTTGTTCTCCCGGCTCCTTCCTCCAGCCCCTTCCTGTGTCTGCAAACACCAACCTGGGCTGCAGCGCTGGCTGGGACGGGGACTGAACCCAGAGATTTCCAGCCCCCCCCATGTCTGCCAGTCCCAGAGCTGCAGGATGTGAGCCCCCCCGGTCCCGTGGGAACAGGAAAGAGACCCATTCTCTCAGCCAGAGGGGGAGAGGAGATGGGGAAGGGGCTAGCAAGGAGAAGAGGAGAGAGAAATTGAAAGGGGGGAGAAGGAGAAAGAAGTGGGGCTGGGGGGGTGGAGGGGGAGAGTTTTTCCAGCTCTTTTTGCTGCCTGGCCCTAGCTGGTTCCTCCTGAGCGCTGGGGAAATCCCCCAAACTCAATGTCTAGTGAGTCCCTGGCTCCCAAGTGAACTCACCCCGGTGTCTCCTTCAGGCCGGTGACCCGCCGGGCTGAGAACGGCAGAAACTCAATGCTGCTGCTGCCCCTTTGTTATCCCAGGGGGCAGAAACTGTGCAGGGGGATGCCAGGAAAAGCCCCCCATTATTATGTTACCCTGCTGATACCAGTGTGATCCCGCTGCTGAGCGAGAGGTGGCCTGGGCCCTGCAGGTCGGTGGCTTCCCAGGGGAGGAGAAATCAGCGCACAGAGTCTAGGGTCACCAGCTGTCCCGATTTTATAGGGACAGTCCCGATTTTTGGGTCTTTTTCTTAAATAGGCTCCTATTCCCCATCCCCCACCCCCTGTCCCGGTTTTTCACACTTGCTGTCTGGTCACCCTCACAGAGTCTGTGCGGATTCTAAGTGTGATTTGCTTTTCTTTACACAAATACTCCTGCAATAGAGATCAGCCGCACACGGACAGCCACTGTCTTCCAGAAATCTCAGCCCATCGCAGGGCCGGGGTCCCAGGAAGCTACTCCAGGGCCAGGAATCGCCTCCGAATCCAGAGAATGAAGCTGAGTGAACTCCACCGTCTGCCGTGGCTTCTCTCCCAGGACAGCTGCATCACTGGTCTCACCACACCCAGCCTGTCTGCCAGTGTGACTGACCACTTCCTCACGTGCTGAGAAAGAGAACCTGTCAGCCAAGCAGGGCTCCCGGGTGCCCCCCTCGCCCCACCCCACCCCACCCAACCCCACTGATTCCTGGAGGAAAGAAGCCAGGAGCTCTTGGCTAAAAGGGGAGGTGAGTCTCCAGACCAGGGGTGGGCAAACTTTTTGGCCTGAGGGCCACATCAGGATGCGAAACTGTATGGAGGGATGGGTAGGGAAAGGTGTGTCCCCATACAGCCTGGCCCCGCCCCGCCCCCTATCCGCCCCTTCCCACTTCCTGCCCCCTGACTGCCACCCTCAGAACCCCCAACCCATTCAACCCCCCCTGCTAGATGTCCCCTGACTGCCCCCTCCTGGGACCCCCGCCCCTAACCACCCCCCTGGGATCCCACCCCTTATCCAACCACCCCTGCTCCCTGTCCCCTGACTGCCCTGACCCCTATCCACACCTCTGCCCCCTGACAGGCCCCCCCCGGGACTCCCATGCCTATCCAATCCCCCCGTTCCCATCCCCAGACCGCCCCCCCAGAACCTGTGCCCCATCCAACCGCCCCCTGCTCCCTGTCCCCTGACTGCCCCCCCGGGACCTCCAGCACCTTATTCAACCCTCCCGTTCCCTGCCCCCTTATCATGCCGCTCAGAGCACCAGGACTTGCAGCCGTGCTGCCCGGCCGGAGCCAGCCATGGCACCGCGCAGTGTAGAGCACCGGGGCAGGCCGGCGGTTCTCGCAGCCGCGCTGCCCGGCAGGAGCTCGCAGCCCCACTGCTCAGAGCGCTGGTGGCACGGCAAGCTGAGGCTGCAGGGGAGGGGGGACAGCAGGGGAGGGGACAGGGGCTAGCCTCCCCGGCTGGGAGCTCAAGGGCCAGGCAGGACGGTCCTGCGGGCCGGATGTGGCCCGCGGGCCGTAGTTTGCCCACCTCTGCTCCAGAGCCTGTTCAGCTTTGGCCTGACCTGCCCCACTATGGAGCATATTGCCGGGGAGCGAGGAATTCAATCAACCAGGTCTTTGTCCCTTGATGCTACATGATGCCCCGTTTGCCTTCAATGGGATGAGCGCTTTACCTGAATTCATGCTGCTTTTCCTGTTTGGGGAGGAACAGAATGACAGAGGTTTACAATCTGTCTTCATACCATGGGCTATCAGTATCATAAATAGGATTAACACATCCTGCACCCTAAAGTGGAGACGCCTGACACGTTCTTACAACCCTTCTTACAACGGGTAGCCGTGTTAGTCTGTATTCACAAAAACAACGAGGAGTCCGGTGGCACTTTAAAGACTAACAGATTTATTTGGGCATAAGCTTTCGTGGGTAAAAAAACCCCCACTTCTTCAGATGCAAACTCTAAGTGTGATTTGCTTTCTTTACACAAACACGCCAGCCCTGGAACAGAGGCAAACAGATGCATCTGAAGAAGTGAGGTTTTTTACCCACGAAAGCTTATGCCCAAAGAAATCTGTTAGTCTTTAAAGTGCCTCCACCGGACTCCTGGTTGTTTTTGAGGAATATTAGCTCCCAAAGCTCATTCGTTTCTCAGTGACCCTTACAGAGAGCCCAGCGAGTCCTGTTCATTCCCTGGCTGACCCCGAGCCCCTGTCACCAGCTCTGATCTCTCAGCATCGGAGGGGTGCAGGGTAGGGAGATGATCCTGAACAGACACGCGGACGCTGAGCCCTGCAGGGTTCAACCTCCAGTTCTGGATTCTCCTGACACTCAGCATCGAACGCGAGCACTGGTCCCCACGTGTCACAAACACCCTGTGAGGGGCCTGCCCGGGGCAGGGCCAGGCCCGGGTAGGATCCACCCCTTCCTGTCCCCCTCCCCAGCCCGGGAGCCCTTTGTGTTGGCAGCGGAGCTAAAGACAGTGGGGCAGCGCGGAGCGAGCAGGTCCTGATGGGGCGGAGGAGGGTGTGGGCCGGAGACACGCATGGGGCGGACACGATCCTGCCGGGAGAGGCCAGGCCTGGCTCAGCTGTAAAGCTTGGAGCGAGGGGATGGTGTGTGTGTAGGTGTATCTGGGGGTCAGAGTCGGGGCTGTGGGATGGGAGGAATGGCTGGTGCTGGGGATTGAGCAGCTGCTTGGAGCTGGGACTCTGGGGTGTGTTTGTGGGTGGGTCATAGTGTTGACGTCACCAGGCATCACCATCACCCTAGGTAACTCAGGAGGGTGGGAAAATCACAAGTGTCAATGAAGCCTTCCTGCACTAGGCCTGAACCAAACTCCTTCCATGTTTAAATTCTAATCGACCTCAAAAGCCAGGTGCAAGTGGAATGTGTAAGCAACTTGATATCAGTGGTAACCCCCCTTACCGGTAGCAAGCGGTAATAATGAGGCCTGCATGTTTCTGGCTGAAGGGAAAAAGGACAAGATAACGGTTTAAAGAAGTTACTAATGAGCTGAACTTATAGCTGCCAACATAATCTAACTGCTTAAATATAATTGCTATTTGCTTAGTAACTGTTACCAGGGATGGGAGGGGTAGAGAGAGGAATGGGGGGGGGGAAGGGAGGGGTAGCGGGGGAAGGGGGGGGATGAGGCTTGACTGTAAAGGTATAAAGGAAAAAAACCTGTTTCTGTTAGTGTGCTCGATTTGAGACGTGCCTGTCTCCTAGCACCACTTTGAGATCTCAAATAAACTTTGTTTGCTTCTCCACCTGGTGTGTTTATTGACGCGAAGCACACCGGGCCACAAACCTCGCTGTTGCTTTGCCTCGGGCACCCTGTGCTGGCAACAATAGAATCGTAGGACTGGAAGGGACCTCGAGAGGTCATCTAGTCCAGTCCCCTGCACTCAAGGCAGGACTAAGTATCATCTAGACCATCCCTGAGAGGTGTTTGTCCAGCCTGCTCTTAAACATCCCCAATGATGGAGATTCCACAACCTCCCTAGGCAATTTATGTCATCCATTCCCAGCTTCTGGCAGTCACAGGCTAGGGACACCCAGCGCATGGGGTAGCATCCCTGACCATCTAGGCGAATAGCCGTTGAGGGACCTATTCTCCAGGATCTCACCTAATTCTTTTTTGAACCCAGTTATAATTTTGGCCTTCACAACATCCCCTGGCAACAAGTTTCTAATAAGTTTCTTTTTTAGGTATCACCTTATCTGGAGGAGGTATAACACTAGCCTACCAGAAGGCGGATGCAATTCTCGAATTGCCCACGTCCGCTGACTTAACTTCTTTATGATATTTTCTAGGACACCACTGACACTTCATTCCTCACTTGGTTTCCATTGCAGGTCCACCGTATAAACTGCTGAAAAAAGGGGTTGCTTGGGCCTGGTCAGACCGGCATGGGAATGCATTTGTAAAATTGCAGCGAGCAGCAAGGCAAGCACCTGGGCGGATCACTCCAGATCCCAGCAAACTGTGTGCTCCTGATATCTTGGGCAAAACATCCCTGTTCGTTGTTTTGTCAAACCATCTTACCTTGGACTAGACTGGGAGGTAGCTGGACTAGCTGGGATATATTTACGTAAATCTCTAGTGCCGAGGACACTAGCAACAGCTTTGCCAAGTTCACGTACTGGGCAATGAACTTGTAAGCATCCACTTCAATACATGGCCTGACTTTGGTTCACAGCCTCTGGTTCAGGCCTCGGCACCAAGCCCGCTGCTCCAGGCCCACTCTCTCTCTACTACTTTGGCAGAAGCCTATTTTGACAAAGGCCAAAGAGAAAACAGTTGTGAAATTGGAGATCATGTTATGCCCCTATTGTATGCTGTGCCAGCACACCATTTATGTAATTGATGGACTGGTCCACACCATATTATGGATAGACTCACTTCCTCTGTGTACAAGAAAGATTAGAATGGTGTCTCTAGCCTCTGTTTGCCAGAAGCTGGGAATGAGCGACAGGGGATGGATCATTTGATGATTCCCTGTTCATTCCCCTGGGGCACCTGGCATTGGCCACTGTTGGAAGACAGGATACTGGGCTAGATGGACCTTTGGTCTGACCCAGTATGGCCGTTCTTATGTTTTTATGACAAAAGAAAAGGGTTCAAGGGCTGTCAAAAGAGAGAGCACCAGTGTGAGATCATGTGCAGCCGCAATTTACTTATTGACTTTATTTGTGTTTAGGGTGACCAGACGTCCCGATTTTATCGGGACTGTCCCGATATTTGCTTGTTTGTCCCGCGTCCCGACCGATGTTAGGTCGGGACACTGGGCAAACAAGCAAATGCTCCGGAGCCCAGAAGTGCTCGCGCCCCCCCCCCCCCCCCGCCCCTTCCTTCCCCCATTGGCTCCCTCCCCACATCCCCGCCTCTTCCCCAGGCTCACCATTCCTCCTCCCTCCACTAGCTCTGGAGGGAGGCCCCGGAGACGGTGGGGAAACGCGGGGCTAGGGTGAGTGAGAGTCTGGCCTGGCCCCGAGCAGGCAGGACTCAGTGGGGCAGTAGGGAGAGTAGGGGGGCAGCCCGCGGGGCCAGGCAGCGGCTGTTCTCCCCCCCTGGGCAGCGGGACTCGGGAGCAGCCGCTGCTGCAGCTCCCACTGCCGCGGGGGGAGGAAGCGGCCGATGGCCAACCTCGGCAGCTGCGGCTCTGGCGCCCGGGCCCGAACCCCCCGAGCC
>NW_020688748.1:0-3237 GCF_002925995.2 Terrapene triunguis | reverse complement strand
GGGCATAGGGATGGGCGGAGGATACGGCGGCCGTGTCGGCATGGGGGACATAGGGATGGGCGGAGCATACAGGTGGCCGTGTTGGCGCGGGGGGCATGGAGACAGGTGGAGCGTACGAGCGGCTGTGTTGGCGCGAGGGACATGGAGACAGGTGGAGCATACGGGCGCGGGGGTATAGGGACAGGCGGAGGGGATGGGCGGCCGTGTCGGCGCGTGAGGCATAGGGACAGGTGGAAGCTACGGGTGGCCGTGTTGGCGCAGGGGGCATGGAGACAGGTGGAGTGTACGGGCGCGGGGGTATAGGGACAGGCGGAGGGGACGGGCGGCCGTGTCGGCGCGGGGGGCAGAGGGGACGGGCGGCCATGTCAGCGCGGGGGGCGGAGGGGACGGGCGGCCGGGTTGGCGCGGGGGGCATGGGGCTTGTCATGGGGGGGGCTGCAGTCACTCTGTGCCGGGGAAACCCTGCAGTTGCACCAGGGAGCATCCCCAAGTTGTGCTCCGTTCCCCTCCCCCAGGGCCTGCGCTGGGGCGGGGGGCGGTTTGCAGGGAGACCCCTTTGCCCTGTGCCAATTGAACGGTGCCCACCTGTGCCACACAGCGCCAAGAAGCGGAAACCAGCCTGGACCGACCGCATCCTCTGGAAGATCAAGTCCTGCGGTGCCCCGCACAACCCCGGCGGCCGGAGGCCCAGCAGGACCGGCCTGGCCGTGACCCAGCTCTGCTACTGCAGCCACATGGAGTACATGGTGAGCGACCACAAGCCTGTGGCTGCCATCTTCGCCGTGCAGGTGAGTCTGTCGCCTCCTCTGGAGCTCCCCAGCAGGGCTGGCCGGCTCTCCCCAGCCCTAGTCTGGGTCTGCTGGAGCGGCTCTGGGACGGCCCTGAGGGTCCAGCCCCCCGACGGAGGCGCTTGGCAGCGTTGGCAGAGCTTCCCCTTCAGGGGTGCCGCTGCCCCCGCTCACGCCCTGTGCTTCTCCCTGGCAGTTTGCCTCCAAGACCGACAAGCCCTTGGTTGAGATTCAAGTGGCCGATGAGTGGTCCAGACCCGAGCAAGCCATTGTCCAATACAAGATGGCCACCGTCTTCCACAGGAGCTCCTGGGACTGGATAGGTCTCTACCGGGTAAGGGGCTGCACTGCGGGTGGGGGCGGGTGGGCTGAGTGCCAGAGGGGCAGGGTGTGGGGTCCACCTGCGGGTGCTCCTGGCCTCTCTGCTGGGTCCTTCCCTGGCTGCTGCATAGGGGTGTGCAGTGGGAGCAGGCCCAGGTGGCTGGGGGATGGCAAGAAGGCAGGTGTCTCCTGCCCTTTGAGGTGGAGATGGAGGGTGCGGGCTCCACGGGGCTCCTCCCTCTCTCCCCAGCCCCCAGAGTCCCACACCCCAAAAGAGCTGTGCCCCCCCCCGGCAGTAGCTCCCACCCCCTGCGTCTGTGCACTCAGCAGGTGAATGGGGGGCGCTGTGGGGCTAGGTGCCTGTTACAGGGGTGCCCTCCTGAGGGGCAGAGCTGTCCTGTGGGAGCACCGGCTTTGCCACTCGGAGCCAGGCTGTCCTGCCTCTCTAAGCGGCCACTGCCTGCTGCCCCTTCCCCTCCTGATGCGCCTGCCCAATGGGGCGAGCTGCCCATGGCCTGAAGCAGGGGAGCCGACCCCCCTGGTGCTGGCATCCCTGGCTACAGTGCCGCCCGGCGACCAGCCGCCGTGTGTGCCGGGGCCCTGTGAGCATGGACCCCAGGGAAGCCCCAGTGGGCCGCAGGTGGCCTTGGCACTGTGCAGCCGGCTTGCAGGGTGAGCCTGCACCTCGCCTGGGTGTCTCCTTACAGCTGAGGGCGGGCCTCGGGCGCAGGAGTGGGGCAATGTGATTTTCAGCTCCCCCTGGGGCTGCGGGGGAGGGCTGTGCTGCGAACCTGATCCCCTGGCAGAGAGACTCCAGCAGCCTGCAGGGATCGCCTGCCCCCAGCCAGCCACAGTGTGGGACGCATGCACCCCTCGGCAGGATCTCTGCTTCCCACGCTGGGGCCAGGCTCTGCTCCCTGGGCCCTGCTGTCCAGGCCCCGGCTTCCTAGGCTCACTGGGCCAGGTTCCCCCCTGGGGTAACTCCCTTGGCTTCAGTGTGTTCACCCCAGGGAGGAGTCTGGCCCCTCTTCCTAGCAGGGGCTGTCCCTCTTCTCCTGTTCAGCCCTGGTGGGGCAGCAGGGACTGCCCCCTTGACCCTGCTGCTGACTGGATTCCCCAGGGTCTCGGGGGTCCCCTGGGTTACAGCCGCCTGCTGCCGTGTGCCAAGGCCCTGCCCTGGGTGCCGCTGCGCTGGGTCCGTGCAGCCGAGGGAGAAGGGGGGGCTGGGGCAGAGCATGCTCTTCGCTAACTGCTGCAACCCGGGGCCCTGCTGCTACAGCAGGAGCATGGCTGGAAGTGAAGGAGGGGACGTGTCCCCCACTCCCAACACCCGACGGGCGAGCCCAGGCCCCGCTAGCGCTCGGGGCTGGGGGGGCTGGCCAGGGGCACAGCCGCCCTGTGGTGAGGAGAAGGGGCAGACTCCTGGGCCAGCGTCTCCTCTGATTCGGGTGCCTCGGTTCCTGGATGCCCAGCCGGGGACTGGGACTGGGGGGTGGGGGCGAGGGCCTGCGGCTCTGCCGACTTGTGCACAAAGGGGAGTCTCATGAGTTGTGGATTGGGAGCCCCGGGGCCGGGGAGGAGAGCCCCTCGCAGCTCAGAGCCCGCAAGGCGCATAGAGGGCAAACCCTGGGGGTTCAGAAAGCTCAGGACTTTGGGGCTGTGGCTGGTGGCGGGGGGTGGGGGGGCCGAGCCTAGGCAGCGGGTGCTGCAGGTGCTCAGCACCTCTGAAAATTTGGCCGTGTGTGTCTTAAATGGAGCCCCCAGATCAGGCTGGGTTGTTGGCAGAGGCTGGCTGGGAGCTGAGGGTTGGCTCTGGGGGTATGGCCAGGCCGGGTCGGGGTAGGCTCTGGGGGTATGGCCAGGCCGGGTCGGGGTAGGCTCTGGGGGTATGGCCAGGCCGGGTCAGGGTAGTCATGCTCTGGGGTTAGGGGTCAGAATCAAGCACCCTGGGGTTAGAGGTCAGGGATTAGAGTTGGGCATGGTCTGGTGATAGGGTTGGGGTCAGTGTGGCTGGGTTAGGGGTCAGGGTGGGGTCAGTGTTAGGTGCACGCTGGTGCGGGTTGGGTTGTGCAGGTTGGTGTTACAGGGGTGTGGGCGGGGTTAGGAGTCGGTGTGAGGCACGCTGGGG
>NW_020688747.1:35046-118094 GCF_002925995.2 Terrapene triunguis | reverse complement strand
GAGTTCCCACTAACACAGAAACTCAGTATAAGGAAGCCTCCTCGGAGTGATCATGGAGACAGTGGAGAATCTTTGGGCAATGGGGGTGGGCCCCTCACATCACATGCACAGACTTTCCAGCAAACTGGAAGAAAGTATAAAAGAGGGTGAGTGACATCATCACTTGTCTTCACTTTCGAACAACTCAATACCTGAAAGAATCTCTAGAAGAGAAAGGACTTGAAACAAGGGAAGGGAACTGAGGCTGCAAAGCAGATGCAGCCTGTACCTCACGAATCTGTAAGCCTGCTTGGATCATCAGTAAGGGTGAGATGTTGCTGATCCAAATCCTATCTAGTTTGTATAAGTCTTAAATTGTGACTTTGTTTAATTTCCTAAGTAAACCGCTTTGATCAGTTTTTTATCACTTATAGTCAATTAAAACCTTTCTTTGTGTAGTTAATAAACCTGTTTTATGCTTTATCTTAACCAGTGTCTTTTTGAGTGAAGTGTTTGGTTAACTTAGCTCTGTGAACAAAGATTGTTGCATATCTTCCCCAAATTGAGGGGGGAGCATATTGTTTAATGAGCTTGCATCCTTCCAGATCCCTGTGCAGGGCAAGATGGTATAATTCAGGGTTTACACTCCAGTAGGGGTGCAATGCTGTGGAGCTTGGAAATTGACTGGGGCCTCCATTGCTGGTCCCTGAGTGGCTTAGGTAAAGCACTGAGGTAACTCGATAGGGTGAGAGGCCAACAGAGCTAACTATTTAAAGGACACAGTGGTTCCTACAGCTTCCAGGCTTCACCCAGGGTAAATCCCGACACAATCTCCACCTCCCAGCTCCACACCAGCTGGGCTGCCTCTGCTCCAGGCTGGGATAGGAGCTGCTGCAGCCTGACAAGGAGCCTGCCCGTGTGTAGGAGGCGGCCACGGTTAATGACCCAATGTCTCCCACTGCCCTGCAGTAACTGGACACTGCTAGATCCCTTAAAGAAACCCAGCCTCGGGCTTCCTTCTGGACAGCTATGTAAAATAAGATGAGGATTACTGAAAAACTTGTTCATCATATAAAAAGGTTCTACCAATCGCAAAGGATCGCACATATTATCTCCCAGGTCAATAAATATTTCAGATCTTACCCAAATGCACATTTACAGCCAGTTCTTATTAACTAAACTAAGATTTATTTAAAGAGAGAGTGTGTTGGGTAAAAGATCACTATACATACTGTGACAAAGTTCCACCTCTGCCTTGGTGGGACCTCCACTTTCTGGCAAATTTGCTCACCTCAGAGGTTCATGGCAGCCCTCAGTTTAGCCGCTTTTTCTAGAGGGTCAAACCTGTCATTCACTCAGCTAACCTCATCACTGGCCAGCATGGAGGAAAGGGAGGAGAACAATCTCCACTGTCTTGGTTATCCCGCCTAGTGGGTAAGGAAAGGGCAGATCCCTCTCCAACTTAGACCTTCCCCTCCGATGTGACTCACAGTCCAGGTCAACTCCTCCTGTGTTAAATAGGGAATTGGGGGGAATGGGGGAAAACCAGGTCCGCCCTTTACTCCGGGTTCCAGCACAGGGCCGTGTGGATAGCAGCTGTCTACAAAGTTTCCTGTACCAGCTGGTGACAGCTATAACTCCCTGGGCTACTTCCCCATGGCCTCCCCCCAGCACCCTTTTTATCTTACCGCAGAACCTTCTTCCTGTTGCCTGAAAGCATTCGTACTTCTCAGTCCTCCAGCAGCAGGTTCTCTCTCTCCCAGATCCTTAGAAACCCCCCACTAACTGAAGGGAGGTCCTTTTTAAACCAGGTGTTCTGATTACCCTGTCTGCCTTAATTGATTCTAGTACTTTCTTAATTGGCTCTAGGTGTCTTAATTAGCCTGCCTGCCTTAATTGGTTCTAGCACGTTCCTGATTGCTCTAAGACAGCCCCTGCTTTGGTCACTCAGGGAACAGAAACCTGTTCCTCCAGTGGCCACTATCTCAGCTGTTGACCGCTCTCCTGCTGGTGCTGCTGCAGGGCCTTGGTCTCTTGCTGCTGTTGCTTCAGCTCCCTTTTCTGGGCCAGACTCCCAGACTCTGCTACTTTGTTGCTGGCTGGTGGACTCCCCAGTCACTGCTGCTTCTGCTGCTGCTCCTTGGGTGGGCCTGCTTGTCTCCTCCCCAGTGGAGGAGAGTAAGGGACCTGCCCCATCCCCAGCCGTTGCTGCTGCTGTGGACACCACCACCACCTGAGGGGCTGTGATGGGGACACCACTGGATCACAGCCGGGGCCAGTGACCCCGCCCCTGAGAGGCTGCGAGAGGATCTCTGAGAGTTCCTCCAGGATGCCTGTGGGTGCAGCTTGCTCTTCCGCTCTGGGGGGACTTCTATCAAATCCTCGGGGCTTTGAGGGTGATTTGGGGGGAGGGTAAATGGACTGAGAAGCTGGCAACTTTGGCCTACCAGCGGTCCTGGGGCTTCCATGACTCCCTGCTTACTTATGGAGTTGGTCACAGATTGCTGCATGGCCCAATGGGGGCACTAGGATCCCTGCCAGTGTGGATCCCCCCAGCCCACCCTATGGCACCCATCACTTTTGCTACACTAAACACCTGGGGCTCTAGGGTGGGTCTCTGCAGCTGCCAGGTGCTCTCCTTCCTCCAGGAGGGGGGTACTCTGTGGTCTTCCTGCAGGAGACCCATATGGATCCAGCTGCCGAAGCGAGCTGGCAGCTGGAGTGGGGGAACAGGGTCTATTTTAGCCACCTTACCACAAGTTCAGCTTGGGTGGCCACACTGTTCTCCCCTGATCTATAGCCTAAGGTGCTGGGGGTCACCGATGCTGTGCCAGGCCGCTGGCTGCACCTCCAGGTCTGTATGGAGGGACTGGTGGTCGATCTCTTCAATGTTTATGCCCCAACATTGGGCCCGGAGCAGGTTGATGGTGATCCAAGAGCCAGAGCTGCGACTGGTCCTGTCAGCATACACTGATGAGGTGCTCCTTGTAGTCCAGGGCCCAGGCAACCTGGTGCAGGTGGAGGCAATCTACTCAGTGGCCTCCTCTGCCCGGGTCAACTGGGTCAAGAGCTCTAGCATGGTTGGGAATGGGTGGCAGGCGAGCTCCCTTCCACCCGACCTTAAGGCCATCCAGTGGAGAGTGGGTCCGCTGCTCTATCTCAGAGTTTACCTTTCTGCCACACATCCATCTCTGCCAGAGAACTGGCACAGTTTACAGGGCAAGGTGTTGGAGCGGCTGCGGAGATGGACAGAACTACTCCAGTGTCTCTCCCTCTGAGGTAGGGCACTGGTGCTTAATCAGTTAGTCCTATCCATGCTCTGGAACCAGTTCAACACCCTGGTCCCAGCCCTGGATCTCCTGGCCAACCTCTGGAAGCTGGTTCTGGAGTCCTTTTGTCCAGGACTGCACTGGGTCTCTGGAGGGGTCCTCCCCCTCCCCCTGGAGGATGGAGGATACAGCTTGAAGTGCCTGTGCACTCAGGTCCACATCTTCTGCCTCCAAGCCCTGCACAGGCTCATTTATGGTGCAGGTAGTCTGGCGTGGAGCATACTGGCACACGCCTTCCTGCGCCACTTCCAAGGGCTCCAATATGACTGGCAGCTCCTTTATCTCCACTCGAGAAGTCTTCCACAAGACTCCTCCTGGCTGCCGGTCTTCTATCAGGACCTCCTCCAGACCTGGAAACTGATTTCGGCAACCAGATCCATGGCAGTGAGGTCTGCTCTATCGCCCACTGCTCGGGTTTACCTCGACCATGTACTGTGGGAGGGCTCTCCCTGCCCACCTTACACCCCAGGCCCTCTGGATCTTTCCATTGGGCCCTTGTACCATGGGCCCACCCAGCCATCCCACCAATTCACTGTAATCTGCCTGCACGACTTGCAGCTGGTTCATTTCTGGAGTGCGCCAAGGAAACATCTGTACCTGTTTGTGCTCCACACCCTTCACATCCTCATCCTTGTGTCCCACCCCAATACCATATGAAATGGCTGGACCTCTAACCACCTATACTTCACCTTGGTCCCAAAGCCCAAATGGGATGTCAGTTGGTGGCTCCTTCACAGAGTCATGAGCACGGGCATGTTCTTCACAAGGTTCACCCCTGTTCTGGACACCTGCCCCTTTTGCGGCATTAGGGAGACCCTGGCACACGTGTATCTGGAGGGTGCCAGGTTGCAGCCCCTATTCCGGCTACTCTTAGATAACCTCTTGCATTTTTGGCTGCACACATCTCCTCGTGGGTCATGGAAGAAGCTCATCCCCACTTGATGGACCTTCCTGTGGATGTCCTAGCCAGAATAGGGTAATGGCCCCTACTATGATTCATTGATGAATGCAAGGGCATGTGACCAGCTTATGTGACCCTTGACTCCATGTTGTGCCTGAACTTTTTTCACTAGCTCTGCTGTTCTCCGTATGAGGAGAGATTAATAAGACTTGGACTTTTCAGATTTGAAAAGAGACAACTGAGGGGAGATATGATTGAGGTCTATAAAATCATCACTGGTGTAGAGAAAGTAGAAAAGGAAGTGCTATTTACTCCTTCTCATAACACAAGAACTAAGGGTCACCAAATGAAATTAATAGGCAGCAGGTTTAAAACAAATAAAAGGAAGTATTTCTTCACAAAACGCACAGTCAACCTGTGGAACTCTTTGCCAGAGGAAGTTGTGAAGGTCAAGACTATAACGAGGTTCAAAAAAGAACTAGATAAATTCATGGAGGATAGGTCCAACAATGGCTATTAGCCAGGTTGGGCAGGGATGGTGTCTGTAAAGGGGTAGTCACTTGCTCCTGCCCTGAGGGGCTTAGAACAGACCAACAGAGGGCTGTGGCTGGGACAAGCAGCTCCCAGGCTGATTGGGGAAGTAGGCACAGCTGGGAGCCACGCCCCAAACAGACCACAGCCGGTCCTTATAAAAAGGCTTTGAACCTGGAGCTTAGACAGACATACTCTCCCTAGCTTTGAGAGGGATAGGCCTGGCTGCTGGGAGCTGAGCAGGGTACCTAAAGTAGAGCAGGGCTGGGGAAAGGCCAGAGGAGCTGGGGAGCTCCACCCTGGAAAATCCCTGGGCTGAAGGCCTTGTTAAAGGCCAAGTAGTGTACTGGGGGTTGCAGAGGGGCAGCCCAAGGGTAGGCAGAGGCAGCAGGTCCAAATCCTCCTTGCCAACAATGAGTGGCAATTACACTGCAATCCGCCCCAGTGAGCGGCGGCTAGATGGTGACTGGCAGTAGCCCAAGACTGAGGCAAGGTGGGGATAGAGGGTTGGGGGTTCCTCTGGGTGGGGAGACCCTGAGACTGCGGGGGTATTGCCAGGGGGCAGCACCCCAAAGACAAGGGGCACTAGGTATGGGGATATGGAGGCCAGCGGCAGCAGGACACCAGTCTGCAGAGGGCGCTCCAGAGGCTGGAAACGCTAATTCCCTGAGACGACCAGCAGGGGGCACAGCAGGGGTGAGTCTCGCCCCATTACAGTGTCCCTAGGTTCTATTTGCCAGAAGCAGGGAATGAGCGACAGGGGATGGTCACTTAATGGCTACCTGTTCTATTCATTCCCTCTGAGGCACCAGGCACCAGCCACTTTCAGAAGACAGGATACTGGGCTAGATGAACCTCTGGTCTGACCCAGTATGGCCATTCTTGTGTTACAAAAGCTCAAGGGGCTGTTACGCCATTGGATTTCGTGGCAATTGCGGTTGTAGCACTGGGAATCACTTCATCTGAGAGCTGATCTGGCTGGACAGAAAGCAGTGCACTTTAGTCTGGTTATTAATGCAAGTGAAACGAAGTCTCTGGCATTCATCATCAAGCAGCCTGTCGCTGTAATTTACCACCAACTCAGTATTAATCTGTCCAGAGGGATTGCTGGGCAGGTAACAGCTTAGTAGACAGGCCTGGAGGCAGCTCAAAAGAAGTGGGCAGTCGTAAAGCAGCTGCTGCTGCCCTGTTCCCTTCCACAGACTTTATGGGATTGTCATGGCAGCAGCCTTGCTACAAAGCTGCACAACTATAGAACAATGGGTAACCCGTCTCTAGTGGAGAGTGCAAAATGTGGTAGCTGAGGAAGGCTTTGGAGCTCAAGACTAACATTTTCAGTGTTCCTGGTCTCCAGCAGCTACTCCATATCAAGGGGCAGCACAAGATCGGGAGGATAGTCAAAGATGAGCCCAGCAACTGTCCCCATCCAGTGTGTCAGTTATGGCAGCTTTATTTCTGAGGGTACAATACTTGAGTGAAAAACCACTACAGGGAATGCCAATACATGGCCAGCGATCACGGCACGAATATACAACTGACCCCTTAAGCACCTCCCCAGAGATAGATCCAGGCAGTGCTCAGTTTGCAAAGGGGATATCTTATTTTGTGAATTGCCGTGAAGATAAAGATGGTGACTGATTGGAAGAATGGCTCCCAAGATTCTGTTTCAAAAGATCTATTGATCCAGTAATGGGTGTGAGGCTAAGGTCTGACAAACAGAAAGCTCAGGGAACACTTGCTGAACAAGGAAGATGAGAGGAACATTTTAAAAAGGTCACTTATTGCACCTGTGATGGGTAACAGGGAAATCACTATTTAATTTTCCTTTTCTCTATACTTTGGCTTCAGACTCTATGGAGAGCTAGGTGCTATCCCTAGCTATCTTAAAAATCAACTATAATTTGTAAATATACACAAATACACAGAACAGCCAATTCCTGTCTGACTCAGCACAGAGCCCAGGAGTTCTCATCTCCCTTTGGGAAGGTCCCTTAATTACTATTTACTCCTAGTATCAGAGGGGTAGCCGTGTTAGTCTGAATCTGTAAATAGCAACAGAGGGTCCTGTGGCACCTTTAAGACTAACAGAAGTATTGGGAGCATAAGCTTTCGTGGGTAAGAACCTCACTGGCATCTGAAGAAGTGAGGTTCTTAACCACGAAAGCTTATGCTCCCAATACTTCTGTTAGTCTTAAAGATGCCACAGGACCCTCTGTTGCTATTTACTCCTAAAGCAGGATAAATAGCACAGAAACACAGACAGGCTTGTCTCAAGCTTGTCTCAGATGCTGCTTCTCCAGCAGAGGCTGAGCGAACCCCATTGGGATTGCACAGAGCTATATTATAAACAGTGCTCACCCTGTGTCGGCTCTAGGCATGGGATCCTGCTGCAGATACTGCGATGGGATAGGTGTCATCCGGGGCTACCTGAGGGGGATTCCCAGGGAAGATACTTCCATCTTAGAATTCGCAGGTACAGATCTCTTGCTGAGGAGCTCACCTGCTCAACAAACACCGTGCATCCCGGACATCGTAGGACAGACTGAGCTCTTTGCTCCAATAATCATAGAATCATAGAAGATAAAGATTGAAAGAGACCTCAGGAGGTCATCTATTCCAAATGCCTGCTCAGAACAGGATCAATGCCAACAAATCATGCCAGCCAGGACTTTGTCAAGCCAGGCCTTAAAAACATATAAGGATGGAGATTTCACCACCTGCCCAGATAACCCATTCCAGTGCTTCACCACCCTCCTAGTGTAATAGTGTTTCCTAATATCCAACCTAGACCTCCCCCACTGCAACTTGAGTCCTTTGCTCCTTGTTCTGTCATCTGACACCACTGAGAACAGCCGAGCTCCATCCTCTTTGGAACCTCCCTTCAGGTAGTTGAAGGCTGCTATCAAATCCCCCCTCACTCTCCTCTTCTGCAGACTAATTAAGGCCAGTTCCCTCAGCATCTCCGCATAAGTCATTATTTCACTAGGAGGAATTATTGTGGCCATGGCTTTTGATTGCTAAGTGGCCATCAGCAATCCCCTGAGACATTCCATCATCCTGACAAACTCCATGGTGGCCAATATTGGCCTGGCTATGGTGCTGCATGGTGGTATGCTCATTCTGCCTATCCCTTGCTGTTGAGTTGTTGACCATATTGCAGAACCAACATAATCCCCACACACACTGTGAGCACATGGCCGTGATGAAGATGGCCTGCGCTGACATCTGCATCAGAAGTTACTACAGCCTCTTTGTGGAATTTTTTGTGAGCAGTCTGGATGTATATTTTATCGCTGTGTCGTATACTCAGATCCTAATGATCATGTTCAGTCTCCCCACGAAGAATGCCTGGATCAGAAGTTTTGGGATCTGCGGCTCCCATCACTGTATCATCTTAGCCTTTTACGTCCCACGTCTCTTCTCCTTTCTCACATACCAATGTGTTCAGAATGTATCCCTGCATTTTGAGTTTCTCATTGCCAGCATGTACCTTCTGGTGCCCCCTATGCTACACCCCATTATCTACGGGGTGAGGACCAAACAGATCTAGAACAGGCTGCTTCAGCTGTTTACTCACAAAGTGACCTAAAGTTTTCTCCTTGTGTTCTGGCTGTCAGACCCAGCTCTGTGCAGAGATGGCTGGTGACATGGTGCTGGGCCCTCTTCCCTGAATCACTAACTGGACAGTCAAAGTGACATTAAACCCCTTTGTGGCCTTACTGTGCTGTGTCAGCGTGACAAACTTGGGAATCAGTCTGTGTACAACTCATTAACTCAGAGGGTTTCTATATTTCTAATTGCTGGAAACTGGACACCAGAGGCCCTGCCTTCTCTCCTGACTCTTCCCAAAGACCCCATTGCTGTTGCTCCCTCCTCTCATCACCCCATCACTGTCTGGATCTTCTCCACCTCTCTCCCCACCACCCCAGTGGGGCTCCCTCTGCTCCAGGTTTGGAGAAGAAGCCTGCAGTCAGTGGTGACAGGACAATCAGGAGTGGAGAGGGAAGTCAGGAAGACATATAAAAGCAACCAAGGGTTGGGAACAGGGTCGTGAGGCAGGCGTCCAAAGTTGTGCATCATACAGTTTATGAGCCCTAAAGCTCAGCTACAAAGTCTTGAGGGAAGAGGGAGGCCTGTTTGTCTTATTTGTTCGGCTTTCAGTTCCCTTTTTTTCCTCCCAGCTCTGGGCCTGTATCAGGCAGGGTCCCTGCAATGGGGATGGGCTGGGAGTCCTTTGCCCTGAATCAGGAACTGGGGGCTGGGCAAGGGATCAGATTTGAAGCTACGAGGACAGCAGATGAGAGAGGCAGAAAGTTAAGCCCCTGTGTTAGCTGGGAACCCTGGATGCTGTGCAGAGGTTGGGGTGGCTTTGGTAGCTCACAGGGAGGGAAATAAACACCACACCTTCCATTAGCCAACTATTTGCACACGTACATGGCACCTTATATGGATCTACAGGGCACCCATTGCCCAGGGGCTGAAGTTGAACAGAGAAACTGAGTCTAACATATGCTCCTCATGTTGCTTTTGATTACTCCATCTAGCAGTTCTTTAGCTAGTCTGGTAGGCAGCATTATCCCCATGCTATAGATGGACTGGGCCACACAGAAATAAACTGATTTACCCAAATATTAGAATAGTAGAATATTAGGGTTGGAAGAGACCTCAGGAGGTCATCTAGTCCAACCCCCTGCTCAAAGTAGGACCAACAACAACTAAATCATCCCAGCCAGGGCTTTGTCAAGACAGGTCTTAAAAACCTCTAAGTATGGAGATTCCTCCAACTCCCTAGGGAACCCATTCCAGTGCTTCACCACCCTCCTAGTGAAATAGTGTTTCCTAATATCCAACCTAGACCTCCTCCCTGCAACTTGAGACCATTGATTCTTGTTCTGTCATCTGCCACCACTGAGAACAGCCGAGCTCCATCCTCTTTGGAACCCCCCTTCAGGTAGTTGAAGACTGCTATCAAATCCCACCTCCCTCTTCTCTTCTGCAGATAAATAAGGCCAGTTCCCTCAGCCTCTTCTGGTAAGTCATGTGCCCCAGCCCACTAATCATTTCCGTTGCCCTCCACTGGACTTTCTCCAATTTTTCCACATCCCTTCTGTAGTGTGGGGGGACCAAAACTGGACATAATACTCCAGGTGTAGTCTCAGCAGTGCCGAATAGAGGCATTGCTGGCAATGCTTCTATTTATTCAGCCCTGTATGCCATTGGCCTTCCTGGCAACAAGGGCACACTGCTGTCTCATATCCAGTCTTGGCCTTCACAACATCCTCTGGCCCAGAGTTGCACAGGTTTACTGTGAAGAAATACTTTTTTTTTTGTTTCAAAATTGCTGCTTATTAAGTTCATTGGGTGACTCCCACTTCTTCTGTTATGTGAAGGAGTAAATAACATTTCCTTATTGATTTTTTTCCACACCATGCATGATTTTACAGACCTCATATCCCATCTTCGTCATCATTTTTCAAAGCTGAAAAATCCCAGATTTTTAATCTCTCCTCATATAGAAGGTGTTCCATACCCCTAGTCATTTCTGTTGCCTTTCTATGTGCCTGTAGGGAGCCAGGGTGGCTGCCCTCCGAACCGGAGGTAAAAGGGCCTTTCTCTCAGCCGGAGTGGGCGGGGCCAGCCCAAGCTCGCTCCACCCCCTGGAAGGGGAGGGGTGGAACAGGAAGTATAAAGGGCGGGGCCCTTAGCTCAGTCAGGGCAGCACCAGGGAGGGAGGCAGACGCAGACCGTGGGCTGCTCCCTTCAGACCCTGCTGCCACGCCAGGGAGGCCCTGGACCAGTGGAAACCGCACCGGGAGGACGGACTGGGGCTGCCAGGACTGCCCGCTGCTGAGTACCCAGAGGAACTGGAGGAGCCGGAGGGGGAGTTGGAGCTACCAGCAGCCGAGGAGCTGGAGGAGCCTGAGCCCGAGGGGGAGCTGGAGCTGCCAACAGCGGACTACCCCGACGCACTGACGGGATCAGAGGGATCCGGACGAGCGATCGGGTAGGAAGTAGCCCAGGGACAAAGCTGCACAGTGGTGAGTCTGTATCGCGGAGGGACCCCGCTGATCCAGTGGCGGGACCCTCGTCCTGCCACTGTCAGGGCCCTGGGCTGGAATGCAGTGGTGTAGGGTGGGCATGCGTTCCCCTACCCGGCCGAGCCACGCCGGGACCTTTGCCGGCGCTCCCCTGCCTGAGGGGCGCGCTATTGACTCTTGCCGGCGCTCCCCTGCCTGAGGGGCGCGCAACTGACCTTTGCCGGCGCTCCCCTGCCTGAGGGGCGCGCTACTGACCTTTGCCAGCGCTCCCCTGCCTGAGGGGCGCGCTACTGACCTTTGCCTGCGCTCCCCTGCCTGAGGGGCGCGCTACTGACCTTTGCCGGCGCTCCCCTGCCTGAGGGGCGCGCTACTGACTCTGGCTGGCAGCCTTTCCGCTTCTAATTCCCCGCTGGCGGAGGCGTGACCCAGGCCAGCCAGTGACGACGTAGCTCCCCACCGCCCCCTAGCGGGTAGGTGGACAGACACCGATCACAGTGCCTTTTCCCATTCCAACCTATCTTTTTTGAGATGGGGCGACCAGATCTGCACACAGTAATCAATAAGTGGATGTACCAGGGGTTTATATAGAGGCAATATGATATTTTCTGTTTTATTATCTATCCTTTCTTAGTGATTCCAAACATTCTGTTAGCTTTTTTGTTTGCCACTGCACATTGATGAGATATTTTCACCCTATTTACGCACTTGTGATTGTATGACGTGTCTGTATGCTTAGGCCTTTTGTTTTCTCCTCTAGTCTTTTCTCATACGCCTTGTGCTCAGAGGCAGGAGTTTGGGGCGGAGGCATCTATCTATAAATAGGTTCGTCTTTAAAGACTATCAGCCCTAACAAGTTCTCAGCTGGACAGAAGAAGGGAGTATTTGCATTCTAGATAAAACCAGTTTCTTCCAGCTTCTCTGCTGAGGGTTGGGCAAGGTAGTAATGGAAGCTCCCCAGAAAAGGGATCAAAGAGAGGAAGTGTTGTTCAGCCCTTCAAAACCAGAGAGACTGGATGAGTCAGGAGAAGATGGGGCAGGAGAGAGGCACAAGGGTGGCAAAGGGGACTCTTGAGTTGCAGGGCTAGGGCTGCAGCAGAAAGACAGATTCCAGATGCAGAAGAAGCCATGCGTTGCAGGAGGGAAAAAGTATGCTCCAGAGACGTGTGGACAATGTAATGGTTATTGGAAAACATGATCCCAATTGTATGTATAAAATGATCAGTTCTAAATTAGCTGTTGCCACTCAACAAAGAGAGCTGGGCGTCATTATGGATAGTTCTCTGAAAACATCCATTCAATGTGCAGCAGGAAATCAGTTAGAAAGGGAAAGATAATAAGACCAAAGATATCATATTTCCTCTATATAAATCCATGGTACGCCCACACCTAAACTGCTGCCTGCAGATCTGGTCGTCCCATCTCAAAAAGATATCTTGGAATTGAAAAAAAGGTTATGGAAAAGGGCAACAAGAATGATTGTGGGTATGAAACAGCTTCCACTTGAGCAGAGATTAATAAGAATGGTTCATTTCAACTTGGGAAAGAGATGACTAAGGGGGGGATATGAGCGAGGCCTATAAAATCATGAATGGTGTGGAGAATGTAAATAAGGACGTGTTATTTATTTCTTCTCATAACAGAAAAAATAAGAGTCACCCAATGAAATTAATTGGCAGAGGATTAAACAAACGAAAGGAAGTATTTCTTCACACAACACACAGTCAACCTGTGAAGCTCTTTGCCAGAGGATGGTGTGAAGGCCAAGACTATTACAGGTTTTAAAATAACTAGATGAATTCATGGAGGATAGGTCCATCAATGACTATTAGCCAGGATGGGCAGGGATGATGTCCCTAGCCTCTCTTTGCTGGAAGCTTGGAAAGGGTGATGGAGAATGGATCACTTGATAATTATCTGTTCTGTTCGTTCCCTCTAAAGCATCTGACATTGGCCACTGTTGGAAGACAGGATACTGGGCTAGATGGACCTTTGGTCTACCCCAGCATGGCTGTTCTTAAGTTCACTGAGGAAGGAAATGGTGTGCAGATGTGTTGTGTTGTGTTTACCTGGATCTGGGTATCTCTTCTGCTGTCTAAAGTAGAGGAATTGTTTTAGAAACCTGTGAATGGTGCTCCAGGGGGGCCCACTCTGAGATTGCTCCATTAGGGCAAACTGCAAAGAAAGGGGCTTACAATCCCCAAAACGGGTGATTATTCTAATACTTGGATTTACCAAGTCACCAACAAAACCGCCTTCACAATGCTTTACACACTTCCCTAAAGCAGGGATCTCAAACTCAAATCACCACTAGGGGCACATGAGGACTAGTACATTGGCCCAAGGGGCGCATCACTGACACTTTTTATACAAAGATACAAAATCCCCCTGCTCTGCCCCCGGCCCCGACCCCACACCACCCCTTCCATGAGGCCCTGCCTCTGACCTGCCTCTTCCCACCCCTCCCCCACCCCATTCCAACCCTTTCTCCAAAGTCCTAACCCCAACTCTGCCCCTTCCCTGCCCCTATTCCAACTCCTTCCCCAATTCCCCGCCTCTTCCCACCTTATTCCCTGAGCGTGCCTCCCCCTCCTTCTAGGGAAATCGTAAGCGCCACCAAAAAGCTGTTTGGCAGTGGGAAGCGATGGCAGGTAGGCGGAGGAGTGGGGAATTGGCACGCTTGTGGGACAGGTGGGGGAGCAGGGGGAAAGGAGCTTGGCTGCCAGTGGAGTTGGCACCTATGGCGGGCTGCAGGAAATAACTCTTTGGGCTGCATGCGGCCTGTGGGCCGCGTGTTTGAGACCCCTACCTTAAAGCAAAATACCCTTGGGCTTCCACCCATACAGCCAAGTCAAGAATGTTGATCATCAGATAATAAAGTTCTACCAATACAGTCAGTTTCATAGTAGAGATGGCTGGCTTCAGAGTTGATTAACATAAGGTTATTATCCATTAAGCAGTTTATAGAGAGTTCTCCGGAAACTTAAGAGACGTACAGAAAATGATATTAATGCACCCAAGTTCCTTCTAATAATATTTCCTTTTCACGTATCAATTAACTGACAGGAATCGTTTGGTTACACTGTTAAGCTCTAACAAGCTATCGGTAAACATATACTACTAAAGTCACTAACTTCTATCAGTTCTTTAATAATACAAGTCTACATTTCAAAGCTGTAGCCTATCTAAAATGGAATAGTCCAAATTACCATTTACATATTTTTCTAATCTGTCTCTAAAAGGTGAATCTGGGTCAATAGACTGCAAGTTGCTTAACTCTTTCATGTGTCACACAACCCCTTTTGCAAGGGGGGGAGGGATAGCTCAATGGTTTGAGCATTGGCATTCTAAACCCACGGTTGTGAGTTTAATCCTTGAGGGGGCCACCTAGGGATCTGGGGCAAAATCAGTACTTGGTCCTGCTAGTGAAGGCAGGGGGCTGGACTCAATGACCTTTCAAGGTCCCTTCCAGTTCTAGGAGATAGGATATCTCCATTAATTTAAAAATTTAAGGCCTGGGGCTGTTTGGTTTAGCAATCATGTGACCCGAAAAGGAGAAACTGGTAACAGAGTGCGCCCAAGGGGGAGCTCTGGCAATGGTCTCCTGAAGCAATTGGAGTGTCTGGGGCAGCTGAGCCAAAGCTAGCCAAAGGGCCTTTGTGCTTGGTGTGGATGTTTCCACTCCCAGAAAGTGGGCATAGAAACCCAGAGCCAGAGGCAGGGCCTGAAAAGTGCTGTGACCCAAAAGCACATGGCTCTTGTGTGTGGGCTACAAACACACTTGGCTGGTGAGTGTCCTGCTGCATGAGCTTGAGCGGGTCTGTGACAGTAAACCTGGAGCTGCTACAAAGATGTGAAAGGGGAGTCGGCCTGGCCAGGAAAGTGCCACAAGATATTTTCAAATGTGTCTCCTCTGCGGTCTGTGTTTCCCCAAGTGCTCTCTTTCCAGAACTGATCGATCCGGTTTTCTCTGAAGGAGAAATGTTTCTGGAACACACAGTGCCTGTTTGCAATCAGGGAGACAGTTTGTGTCTTCCTTGGAAAGTGCTCCCCAGAACGGCAGAGACAGGGAGTCCCTGTTCTAGAGGGTATCGTCCCATCTCTCTCTCTCTCTCTCTCTCTCTCCTGGTGCATTCACGTCCAGCTCTATCTTACCTTTGTAACTCACCCACACACATACGTGCCTCCCTCTTCCTGTCACTTCTAAGTCCCTGGCCATTACCAACTAGCAGCCTGCAGCTGTGGTAGCCTATAGTCTAGTCTACTTGCTTCCCTACATAGCTTTTCTTATACATTTCTTATTTCCTACTGGGTTTGGCTATTTGTTTTATTAATAAGTTTACAGATTTATATTATAGTATATTTCACCTGTAACACAAGGGACCTGGAGGTCACATCCTGTATGTTGAGCTAAAGCAGATAGCATATATGAAAAGGTGTGGGGAAAAGTGCAGCCAGAACCTTGTGTTGAAGTTGTGGAGGAGTAGGAATAGGGTCTGCAACCTTGTGCATTGTAGATTGGCATGTACCATGGTCTGCCTCATGCTGCAAAATGGGCAGGCATCTGGAATGGGGGTGAACTGGGCCACGTACATGCCGTGCTTATGACTCCATGAAGGATCCACCAACCGATAGCCCTGGTGGGCAATGGGACCGGGGTGGAGTACTTTCTGGACCACCGGGGCTCCTCACCCTCCAAAGGTGGTACTAGGTCCTGCAACTTGGTATCAGGGTATATGAGGTACTGAAGCGTGTAAAGCATGATCATGTAAAGTTGTTCCCTTTGAAGAATTCAGAAATGAACTGGCGGCAGGGTTTGCAGCCCGTTTGGGACATGAAAGGGAAGGGATCGCGGGGACTCATGGGACAGGAGCCCAATCGAGAATTCCAGAGGTCCTGGGATGAGGCATTGATGGGGAGCATCCTCTTGTAGGACACGTTCAAGGAAAACCCGAGCACTAGGCAATACGGTGGCCACACCTGCTGGAGTATGCGCAGGAGGATCTGAAGTGTGAAGCGCCCCAGGCGAGCTCTGAGATGAAAGAGGCCATCTTGGCCACTAAATGGTGCACCGAGAACTGGTCTGGCCGAATGCTGGAGGAATAAGTCGAGGCAAGATGGAAACAAAATAAATACATGAGGTCCAACCAGGAGTGGTGCAACTGATCTACCTCCACTTGGATATAGGTAAAGGAGGAATTGTCATCCGGGTGTTGGTTGCACAAGACATCAACCAGAGAGTGATGATTGACAATCTCTCTGAGGATGCCTGCAGCAGTCTGGCTGCTCTCGATCGCTGAGCGATTCTGGTCCTCAAAGATGGTATTAAAATCCCCACCCAGGTCTAGGCATTAGTGAAGACCCAAGGTGCCAAGGACGGCAGACGCCTGTTGTTAGAAACACACCCACTCTGAGTCTGCATTCGGTAGGTAGACTTTGAACAGATTCAATATCAGCCGCTCCAAACAGGCCTGGAGGTGCAACAGGCAACTTGGTATGACCTCTTCAACTCCCAGCATCTCAGGCTGTAGGTCGGGGGAGAACAGTGTGGCCACCCCAGCAGAATGAGCGCTGGGGTGTGGGATTTGGTAGTAAACCCATGATGATCCTCTGGCTGGGCCGCTGTTATGACCCTGTGGCCCACGGAGATGGGCAAAGAGGGAGAGGACCACTGGTGCTGCATCTGTACCGATGGTGCTGTGCAACCCGTCTCTACCTCCAGAAAGGTTAAGGAAGGTGTAGGTAAGAGAGCAGCCCCTAAAACGTAAGGAAGGGGAGACAAAAAAAAGCCCCCTGAGGTTCGCTCAAGGAGAGGGGAAATGAGACAACCCCTGGGCAGCAGCGATATAGAATATAGAGAGGACAAAAATGAGTAGGGCTTCACTATCCCCTCCCTCCCCAGATCCTGCCTCCACTCTGTGCCCTCGGCTAAGGCTTAGGGCAGCCTGAACTGAGGGCTTTTTCTGCTACTCCAGCCAGGGTGATCTGGGCTCTTCCCCTCCCCCAGCGACTCTTTCTGGGGCTGGAGGATTGAACTCCTGTCAGCTGAAGCAGAGGCAGCCTGGGCTCGGGGCTTCTGCTCCCTTCTGCCAAGCTGCTCCACATGAATCTTCATTAACAACTTAGATATTGGCATAGAAAGTTCGATTATTAAGTTTGCAGATAATACCAAACTGGGAGGGATTGCAACTGCTTTGGAGGTTAGGGTCATAATTCAAAATGATCTGGACAAATTGGAGAAATGGTCTGAGGTAAACAGGATGAAGTTTAGCAAAGACAAATGCAAAGTGCTCCACTTAGGAAGAAAAAATCAGTTTCACACATACAGAATGGGAAGAGACTGTCTAGGTAGGAGTACAGCAGAAAGGGATCTAGGGGTTATAGCTGACCACAAGCTAAATATGAGTCAACAGTGTGATGCTGTTGCAAAAAAAGCAAACATGATTCTGGGATGTATTAACAGGTGTGTTGTGAGCAAGACACGAGAAGTCATTCTTCTGCTCTACTCTGCGCTGGTTAGGCCTCAACTGCAGTATTGTGTCCAGTTCTGGGCACCGCATTTCAAGAAAGATGTGGTGAAACTTGAGAGGGTCCAGAGAAGAGCAACAAGAATGATTAAAGGTCTTGAGAACATGACTTATGAAGGAAGGCTGAAAGAATGGGGTCTGTTTAGTTTGGAAAAGAGAAGACTGAGAGGGGACATGATAGCAGTTTTCAGGTATCTAAAAGGGTGTCATAAGAAGGAGGGAGAAAACTTGTTCACCTTAGCCTCTAAGGATAGAACAAGAAGCAATGGGCTTAAACTGCAGCAAGGGAGGTTTAGGTTGGACATTAGGAAAAAGTTCCTAACTGTCAGGGTGGTTAAACACTGGAATAAACTGCCTAGGGAGGTTGTGGAATCTCCATCTCTGGAGATATTTAAGAGTAGATTAGATAAATGTCTCATCAGGGATGGTCTAGACAGTATTTGGTCCTGCCATGAGGGCAGGGGACTGGACTCGATGAGCTCTCGAGGTCCCTTCCAGTCCTAGAATCTATGAATCTATAAACCATGTGAGGATTGCTATGTTCTGTTCATTCCCTCTGAAACACCTGGCACTGGGCACTGTCAGAAGACAGGCTACTGGGCTACGTGGGCGATTGCTTTTACCCAGTATGGCTATTTCTTCTTCTTATTTAGACCCCAGATGTATCTGCCGCCTGTTGTATCACACTATACCCCATTCCTCTCCGAGAGCTGAGATAGATCCCAGGAGTCCTGATGAGGTCTCTATCTCTACAGAGTTAGTAACAAAGTAAGAATATATATTAAAATGTTAACACAAACCAGTGCCCCTTAAGTGACTTGCCATAAGATGTGAGAACATATTGGTTTTAGAGATGACTGGGTCACAGCTGACAAGGGGAGGGGAAGACAGGAGCAAGTGACAGGGGCTGGGCCTTGGGGAGAAGACACGCAGCAGTGTCGAGGGTTGACAGAAGAAATGAGGCAAAAGTGTAATTTCAGGGATCCAGCTACCAGCAATTAGAAAGGTGGCAACCCAGTGTAGTGTACATAGACTGACTCCCCAGTTCATCGCATTGACACAGCACAGTAAGGACAGGAAAGGGTTTAATGTTTCTCTGTCTGTCCAGGAAGTGATTCAGGGAAGAGGCCCCAGTACCATGCACCAGCCAGCTCTGCACAGAGCTCAATCTGAGAGCCAGAGCACAAGGAGAAAACATTTACATCTCTTTATGAGTAAAGAGCTGGAACAGCCTGCCCCGGATTTGCTTGGTCCTCACCCCATAAATGATGGGATGCAGCATGGGGGGGACAAGCAGGTACACAGTGGCAATGAGAACGCGTAAATGCAGTGGCACATTGAGGCCAAACCGCTGCGTGAGAGACGAGAAGAAATCTGGGATGTACAAAGCTGAGATGGCACAAAGATGAGAGATGCAGGTCCCAAAAGTCTTGAGCCGGGCATCCTTTGTGGGGAGGCGGAAGATGGCCCGGAGGATCAGAATATAGGACACGGCAATAAAAAACACATCCATTCCGATTACAGAGAAAAGATCAAAAAGACCATAGTAACTACTGATGCGGATGTCAGTGCAGGACAGGTTCACCACAGCTATATGCCGGCAATAGCAGTGGGGGATGATGTTGGTTCTGCAATATGGCCACCGGCTCGCCAGGAAGGGATAGGGTAATGCGAGTATGCCATTGCGCAGCACCACGGCCAGGCCTATCTTGGCCACAACAGAGTTTGTCAGGATTGTGGAATATCTCAGAGGATTACAGATGGCTACGTAGCGATCAAAAGCCAGGGCCACAAGGATTCCAGACTCCATCTCCGAGAAGCAGTAAATGAAGTACATCTGGGTGAGGCAGGCACTGAAACTGATCTCCCTGGAATTGAACCAGAAGATGCTCAGCATTTTGGGTACAGTGGATGTGGACATGACCAGGTCGGTGATGGCCAGCATGCAGAGGAAATAGAACATTGGCCCATGGAGGCTCGGCTCCGTCTTCACGATGAACAGGATAGTGAAGTTCCCCAACACGGCTATGACGTAAATAGCACAGAAGGGAATGGAGATCCAGATATGGGCTGACTCTAGGCCAGGAATGCCAAGTAGAATGAAGGTGGAGGGGTTGGTGAAATCGGTTCTGTTGTAATCTGACATCGAGTAGGGGAGAAGGTGTACAACTCTGAGGCACAAGGGTTTCTCCTGCATATACAGTATGTTCCCCTGACTTTCTGTGTCTTCCCAGGGTCTCGGGTGATGGTTGCAGTAGAAATGCCTGAATAGAGAGACAACATTAATATGAGATACTACATGCATTAGTGGAGACTGTTCTCATGGGAGAAGGATTCTGATCACTCTTTACACACTACAAAATTACATTTTGATAATTCAGAGACAATAACTGTGGACAACAACCCTACTAAATCCAATTCCATATTTTGTGGTGCTCCCTGTGTTAATAATTCCTACATATTGTTGTGGGGGAACCTTCAGAGGCCCCAGCAGGAGACACAAATGCGGATACTGGTTATTCATCATTATTCCTTAATGCAATGAGAGCCAGGATAGGGAATCAATTCTGTAGGAAGTTTTCCCATTCATCCAGTTGCTTGAAATCTGAGAGTGGAAAAAACAAACTTTTGGGAAGACATGTGCTGGGAGAAACATCCCAACTTGAGCATACCTCATGGAAAAGATCTGTGCACCATTAATAGCAACTGAAGAGAAACACCTGCTCATTCGCAGCAGTGGACAAAAACAAAAGCAATGTTCAGATCACTAAGATATGGGATGGAGAATAACAGGTTCAGGATATTTGTTCAGTTTTGGTTACCGAGTATCTATTAAGGATATAGCAGATATAAAAGGGATTTCCAAGACAGGCTTTGAGAAGGGGGAGCGGGGAGGCGGGGATGCCATATGCAAACATGTAGAAAAGTCTGGGACTCTTTAGTTTACACAAGAGACAAAGAAGAGAGCATATGATTTAGGAGAGGAAAATAAAAAATGAAACTGAATTACATTCAAATGGCCAGTTCCCAACCAGTACTATTTATAGACACTTAGAACTCCAAGAGGACTAATTCCCCAAAGCTGAGGATAATTGTCAGCAAAACTGACTGGGAGGAAAAATTTAGACAGAAAAATATGAATGAAAATTGGTAGGTCTTTGATAACAGTTTATTAGATAGCAGAAGAATCATAATTAGACTGCCAACAAAGTAAACAACTTTGGGGGAAAACACAGTTCAGTGATAAAGTGAAGGCAGATATTGGGGTGGGGAAGCAATAATAAAAAATAGGAAAAATGGAAAATAGATAGCCAAAAATAGAAATCGGAAGTTATGAAAATTGATAAGGGATGTTAAGACATCAGGGAAAACTCCATGTTTGGCAGGGCTATGGATCAAAAAAAGGATGTTATTAAGTATGTTAACAACAAGAGAAATCCTAGAAAAGTTTTATGTCAATTCCTGTGTTAAATGTAAAGTGTTAAAAAATAAAGGGAAAGGTTTTTTTTTATAAAAGAATTGACAAGGTTAAGAAACAATGGGAAAGCTTTAATGGGATTAGTTCAAGAAAAAGTCTAGAAATGTAAGTAATGCCAGTTACCAACAGGGTTTATGCAAAACAGGTCTTATCAAATAAACCTGATTTCATCCTTTTCTGAGAGTACACATTGGTTGATCAAGAGAAGCATGCAGATGCAGCTCACCTTGATTTCTCAGAGGCATTTGATTTAGTAGGGGAAAATATTGAGTTAAAAACATGAACACTCTTCAATATCAGTAGTGAACATGTAAAATGGACTGAAAACTGGCTAACTGATGGATCTCAGAAAGCTGTTGTTAATAGGTCTTCGTCAGGGAATGGGGGTTTGTAGTGGGGTTCTGCAGGATCAATTCTAGGCCCGATGCTATTCAATATTTTCATCAATGATCTGGAAGGAAATAGAAAATCACCGCAGCTAAAATTTGCAGCTGACCCAAAGATTCAATGAGGAGCACAGGGCAGGCATACTAATTGATATGGTGCATTGGTAAGAGGGGCCCATGCAAAAAAAAACATTTTAATACAGTCAAATGCAAAATTATCCTCTCAGAACAGGGAATGCAGGCCCGACCCACAGACTACAGCACTGTATTACGAAATGCAAGGACACTGAAAAGGATTTAGGGGTCCTTGTGGATAACCAACTCATCGTGAACTGCCAGTGTGATGATGTAGCATAAAGGGATGATGTGGTCCTCGGCTGCATAAACAGGGGAGTGGTGAGTTGGAGCAGGGGAAGCATTTTACCTCTGCACATGGAATTGGTGAAACAAACTGCATCCAGTTCTGGGGTCCACATTTGAAAAAAGATGTTGAAAGTGGAGACATAAAAGGCCACAAAAGAGCCACTTGGAGAGGGGGCAGAAAAGAGCCACAAAAATGATTGGAGGATAGAGAAATAGGCAGACGATTAGACTTGAAGATGTATATCCCTTTAACTTATCAAAAAGATGATCAAGCAGAGACTTTCATGTGGAGAAAATCATGGGTAGTAATGGGCTCTGTAATCTACGAGAGAAAAGCAAGACCGAAGGGCTGAAAGCTGAAGCCAGGTAAATTCCAGCTAGAAATTAGGGCCAAATATTTAGCACTTAGGGTGATTAACCATTGGGACACACTTCGAAGGGAAGTGTTGGATACTCCAATTCTCCATGTTGGCAGATCCAGACTGGATGATTTTTTCTGGAAGATCTGCTTGACAGGTTGTTTACACTTAAAATGCTACAGCGGTGCTGCCGTAGCACTTCACTATAGATACTACTGACACAGATGGAAGGGGTTCTCACCACAGCACAGGTAATCCCCGAGAGGTGGTAGCTAGGTTGATGGAAGAATTCATCTCATGCTGTGTACACCAGGACACAGATTATCCAACAAGTTGTTGGAATGTATTGGAGACAATTTTTTGTTCCAGAAGCTGGAGTAAGCTACTAGGAGAGAGGCTGTTCTAGACTTGATTTTGACAAAGGAGGAGGAACTGGTTGAGAATTTGAAAGTGGAAGGCAGTTTGGGGGAAAGTAATCATGAAATGATAGAGTTCATGATTCTAAGGAATGGTAGGAGGGAAAACAGCAAAATAAAGACAATAGATTTCAAGAAGACAGATTTTAGCAAACTCAAGGAGTTGGTAGGTAAGATCTCATGGGAAGCAAGTCTAAGGGGAAAAACAACAGAAGACAGCTGGCAGTTTTTCGGAAACATTATTAAGGGCACAAGAGAAAACTATCCCACTGCATAGGAAAGATAGAATGTATGGCAAGAGACGACAATGACTTAACCAGGAGATCTTCAATGATCTGAAAACAAAAAAGGACCAAGCTGAATTGTTTTTTGAAAGTTTCAGGCATAACAGTTCAGCTGACTTCTCGAATGAAGCTAGGAGAAAGTATGTGTTACTCATGTTGAACAATTGTTCTAGTGAGGAGCCCTAGCACCTCTAATCTTTCCAGCAGATAAAAGTCAGGTAACAGCCCCTGTCCCCCTGCCCCATTAACAGACAGAGCCCTAAAATGCAAGAGGAGAGGGTGACAGTGTCTGTGTATAAGCACACAGCTGGCTCCTGATGTCTCTACTCAGTTGTTGCTCCAAGGGGAGATTTGACTCACTGGGGCCTGAGCGAAGTATAGGCCGTGCTCTCAGAATTTGCCCTTCTATTACACATCTACTAACATCTTTCATCCTGAAGGATTCACTGTGCCACTGAAATGCACCACCTCTGGTGCAGGGGTACACACAAAAGAGTGACATTTTGACCAGTGATTCTTTGGCAACTCAGCAATTATGGCAAGGGCCCTGGGATGTGTCATGGTTGTGCAGAGCAGAAAGGACCACAGACTTACTCTCTATCCCTCCATACCTACGTTACACTGGGTTTGTCGAGCAGGTGAGCTCCTCAGCAAGAGATGGGTACCTGTGAATTCTGAGACGGAAGTGTCCTCCCTGGGAATCCCCCTCAGGTAGCCGTGTCCCACACCTCTCTCACCCCAGCATCTGCAGCAGCATCCCATGCCGAGAGCTGACACGGGGGTGCGCACAGTTTATAATATAGCTCTGTGTATTCCCAGGGGGGTTCGCTCAGCCTGTAGAGGAGAAGAGAGCATCTGAATGTAAACAAGCTATAGACAAGCATGTCTCCACTTCTGTGCTAACTATCCAGCTTTAGGAGTAAACAGTAATTAAGGGACCTTCCCAAAGGGAGATGAGAACTCCTGAGCTCTGTGCTGAGTCAGGGAGGAATTGTCTGTTTTGTGTATTTGTGTATATTTATAAAATGCAGTCGATTAGAAAGAAAATAAGGGATAATGCCTGGCTCTCCATAGGCTTTGGTACTGAGGGGAGACATGAGCACTTTCTAAGGCCATGTGGGGCTGTCGCTATGGTATCAGTGATCAATACATCTCTCTACCATGATACTGTGGAGCACCCTTCATTGAAGGGTTTTCAAAACGGAACAGACGTAGGCTATGTCCACACTTGCAGATGTAACGATCCGGGAGATAGCCTCCTCAGAGAGCGCTGAAGGGACAGGGCTGCTGTGCGTTCACACTGTCAGCTGCCAGCGCAATGGCATGGCCACACTTGCGGCACTTGCAGCCCTTGCAGCGGCATTCGGAGTGGTGCACTCTGGGCAGGTCTCCCAAAGAGCACCTCTTCCCCTTCAGCCATCGAGTTTTGTGGGAAGGGGACAGAGGGTCATGGGGCAACCTGGGTCCTGTCCTAATGCCCCATCGTGCATCAGTTCGCATCCCAGCAGTCCTTTTCCTTCCATCCGCATTTGGTGCCATCTTTCAACAGTTTTTGAACTGCATGCTCTGTCCACCTTTTGAGTCTTCGGAACCAGATCCTGAACTGTTGATGAATATGCTGATGGGTCTCACTAACGCCTCATGAATGGCAGTCCAGATACTCCTTAAATGGCAAAGTGAGGATGAGGAGTCCGATGAACATAAGAACATAAGAAAGGCCGTACCGGGTCAGACCAAAGGTCCATCTAGCCCAGTATCCTGTCTATCGACAGTGGCCAATGCCAGGTGCCCCAGAGGGAGTGAACCTAACAGGCAATGATCAAGTGATCTCTCTCCTGCCATCCATCTCCACCCTCTGACAGACAGAGGCTAGGGACACCATTCCTTACCCATCCTGGCTAATAGCCCTTAATGGACTTAACCACCATGAATTTATCCAGTTCTCTTTTAAATTCTGTTATAGTCCTAGCCTTCACAACCTTCTCAGGTAAGGAGTTCCACAAGTTGACTGTGCGCTGCGTAAAGAAGAACTTCCTTTTATTTGTTTTAAACCTGCTGCCTATTAATTTCATTTGAAGACCCCTAGTTCTTGTATTATGGGAATAAGTAAATAACTTTTCCTTACCCACTTTCTCCACATCACTCATTATTTTATATACCTCTATCTTATCCCCCCTTAGTCTCCTCTTTTCCAAGCTGTAGAGTCCTATCCTCTTTAATCTCTCCTCATATGGGACCCGTTCCAAACCCTTAATCATTTTAGTTGCCCTTTTCTGAAACTTTTCTAGTGCCAGTATATCTTTTCTGAGATGAGGAAACCACATCTGTACGCAATATTCGAGATGAGGGCGTACCATCGATTTATATAAGGGCAATAATATATTCTCAGTCTTATTCTCTATCCCCTTTTAATGATTCCTAACATCCTGTTTGCTTTTTTGACCGCCTCTGCACACTGCGTGGACATTTTCAGAGAACTATCCACGATGACTCCAAGATCTTTTTCCTGACTTGTTGTAGCTATATTAGCCCCCATCATATTGTATGTATATTTGGGGTTATTTTTCCCAATGTGCATTACTTAACATTTATCCACATAAATTTTCATTTGCCATTTTGTTGTCCAATCACTTAGTTTTGTGAGATCTTTTTGAAGTTCTTCACAGTCTGCTTTGGTCTTAACTATCTTTAGCAGTTTAATATCATCTGCAAACTTTGCCACCTCACTGTTTACCCCTTTCTGCAGATCATTTATGAATAAGTTGAATAGGATCGGTCCGAGGACTGACCCTTGGGGAACACCACTAGTTACCCCTCTCCATTCTGAGAATTTACCATTAATTCCTACCCCTTGTTCCCGGTCTTTTAACCATTCTCAATCCATGAAAGGACCTTCCCTTTTATCCCATGGCAACTTAATTTACATAAGAGCCTTTGGTGAGGGACCTTGTCAAAGGCTTTCTGGAAATCTAAGTACACTATGAAGTTGTTGACACATGTAGTTGAGACAACACGAGATTGCTTGTGGCATTCACGGACTTGCTGACCACAGTCGAACACCATTTTTGGGCTCAGGAAACAAGCACTGAGTGTTGGGATCATAGAATCATAAACTATCAGCGTTAGAAGGCACCTCAGGAGGTCATCTAGTCCAACCCCCTGCTAAAGCTGGACTAATCCCCAAGTAAATCATCCCAGCCAGGACTTTGTGAAGCCTGACCTTTCCGCCATCTCTCTAGATAACCCATTCCAGTGCTTTACCACCCTCCTAGTGAAATAGTGTTTCCTAATATCCAACCTAAACCTCCCCCACTTCAACTTGAGACCATTACTTCTTGTTCTGTCATCTGCTACCACTGAGAACAGTCTAGATCCATCCTCTTTGGAACCCCCTTTCAGGTAGTTGAAAGCAACTGTAAAATCCCCCCTCATTTTTCTCTTCTGCAGACTAAACAATCCCAGTTCCCTCAGCCTCTCCTCATAAATTATGTGCTCCATACCCCTAATAATTTTTGTTGCCGTCTGCTGGACTCTTTCCAATTTTTGCACATCCTTCTTGCAGTGTAGGGCCCAAAACTGGACACAGTACTCCAGATGAGGCCTCACCAATGCCGAAGAGAAGGGAATGATCACATCCCTCAATCTGCTGGCAATGCCCCTACTTATACAGCCCAAAATGACATTAGCCTTCTTGGCAACAAGGGCACACTGTTGACTCATATCCAAGTTCTCGTCCCCTAGGTCCTTTTCTGCAGAACTGCTGCCTAGCCACTCGGTCCCTAGTCTGTAACAGTACATGAGATTCTTCCGTCCTATGTGCAGGACTCTGCACTTGTCCTTGTTGAACCTCATCAGATTACTTTTCGCCCAATCCTCTAATTTGTCTAGGTCCCTCTGTATGCTATAGATACCCTCCAGCGTATCTATCACTCCTCCCAGTTTAGTGCCATCTGCAAACTTGCAGACGGTGCAATCCATGCCATCCTCCAGATCATTAATGAAGATTATATCACCATGCAAGTCTGGGATGATGATCAGTGGCTGCAGAACTTTTGTATGAAAAAAGCACTTGCATTGGACTGTGATGAGCTGGCCCCACCCTGTGATGCAAGGACAGGAGAATGAGAGCTGCCCTGATGATAGAGAAGTGCATGGTGACCTCACTGTGGAAGCTGCCTACTCCAAAGAGCTACCAATCAGTAGCTAACCAATTCAGAGTGGGGAAGTCGATCGTTGGACTCATGTTTATGCAAGTTTGCAGGGCCATTAATCACATCCTGCTCAGAAAAAAAAACTTGACTCTGGGCAATGTGTGTGACATTGTGAGTGGCTTTGCACAGATGGGTTCCCTAACTGTGGAGAGGCGATAAATGGCATGCACATTCCCATTCTGACACCAGACCACCTAGCCTCTGAATACATTAATAGGAAGGCGTATTTCTCTATGGTTCTACAGGCGCTTGTGGATGAACGTGGGCATTTCATGGACATTATGGATGATTTAGTTGGGAATTGGTCCTGCTTTGAGCAGGGGGTTGGACTAGATGACCTCCTGAGGTCCCTTCCAACCCTGATATTCTATGATTCTATGATTCTATGATTAATGCAGGTTGGTCCATAAAGATGCACAACACACAAATCTTTTGGAACACAGGCCTGTTCAGGAAGCTGCAAGCTGATCCTTTTTCCCGGAGAAGAAGATCACAGGAGGGGAAGTCGAAATGCCCATTGTGATCCTGGGAGACCCCACGTACCCCTTGATGCCGTGGCTCATGAAGTCATACATGGGGAGCCTTGACAGCAGCTCACTCAGGCATAGACCGCTGAGGCTCAGCACTTGGAGGCTGAATTTGAACAGCCAGAGAACAGGGCTATTAGAGGGCCCCAGCGCAGGGCTGTGAGGATCAGAATTGCCCTGAGGCAGCAATTCGTTGCTGAAAACCAGTCATGTTTGGTGCCATGCACGGGAGTGCAGTGGTCCCAGTGCTATGAGGTGTCTGTTATTACTCCATATGATGCACTGATTAGCAATGCCTGCGTCTTTTCTGCACTTTGCTTGCTTTCAATTAATGCAATAAAGAAGGCTTTCAAACAAAAAATGCTTTTATTAATATTTTAAAAAAGTTGGAGACACACTTGGGGTAATACATCTGTGCAGTGTGGGGGAAGAGTGGAGGAAGGTGGTGGTGGGGTGTCTGGAATCATTACAGATTTATGTATATACAGGTGTCACATGCAGCCTTGCTGTCTGGAGTGCCATGCAATGGGCTCTGCCCTTTATACAGGCTGAACTGCGGCTTTTCAGAAGTTAATATGCGGCTCCTTGTATAGGTTCCAACTCTGGGGCTGGAGCTACAGGCGCCAACTTTCCAGTGTGCCGAGGGGTGCTCACTGCTCAATCTCTGGCTCTGCTGCATGCCCTGCCCCCACTCCACCCCTTCTGCCCCCTCCCCTGAGCTTGCCATGCCCACGCTCCTCCCCCTCTCCCCCAGAGCTTCCTGCACTTCACGAAACAGCTGATTGGGAGGTGCGTGGAGGGAGCGGGAGGAGCTGATCGGTGGGCAGGAGGTGCTGGGAATGGCGGGCTGCTGATGTATTACTGTGGCTCTTTGCCAATGTACATTGGTAAATTCTGGCTCCTTCTCAGGCTCAGGTTCACCACCCCTGACATAGGGGCACAAGGGAAAGTGTTTTGGGAAAAGGACTGCAAGGGGGTGCAGGCGCAGAGCTGCTCCATATACAGCGTTACAAGTGCCTGAATGGAGTCTGCTTAGCCCTCACTAATGTTTAGGAGCCACTCCACAGTTTCTTGCCATCAATCTGCGCTCTCCTGACATGTACCCTCCTTTCACTGTCCCGGTCACTCGTGAATTTTTTGATTTTCAGCAAGGGACTTCTGCATAAACTCATGCAAAAGGTCCTCTTTGCTTGTCTGAGGCCACTGCCATTCGTCCAGCGGAAAGGAGGAGGACTGTGATACTCAGGTTGCATTTGTGAAGCCAAAATGCACCATTTTACAGAGGCACCATTGTTAACACTAGGCAGAGCAATGATACAGCTGATCACAAAGACAAGCACAATTCACTTACCCAGCAGAAACATAAACTGCCTGTCCCAAGGTGAGGCCAACTAAAACATTGGATTTTTGATCTCATCAGGGCTCCTGGAGGAATAGAGCAACATGTCCCGAGGAGACTGAAACCAAAGGGACAAACTCAAACCTGACAAAAATGGCCGGATCCCTGAAATTGACCTGGTGTTACCCAGGAACAGGAGAATAGAAAATATGGGTAACGAACCACCACTCTTAAGAAGGTCCCAGAGAACTAGTAGGGGTGTATTCTTAAACTTGAGATGAATCTGTTATTGATTCTAAGTTGTGTTTTAATGAATATTATCATGTTTAGTGTTAGAGAGCTTATTCCTTCACTCTCCCACTTCCCTGGTCCTTCTCGCATGAGCCAAGAGCAGCAATACCCGAAGTCCAAAGGTGCAAACAATTCGATGTTTATTGGGGTGAATTTCCAGCAAGCTTAAATCCAAGTTCCTTGTTCCTTATTTTTCAATCCCAACATACTTTCTGTTTGCCCCTAATTTATATAGTAATATTCTTAGCTATACCTTAACTAATCATTTTACTGAAATTTACCTAACCAATCCTAACATATTGTAACATGATTAGCTAACCAATTATATCCCACCACCTTAATTAGTTTACACCCAGAAAAATTAATTATACAGCAGACAGAAACAATCACAGAACCAGACAGAGACCATGCAAATAAACATACAAAACAATAGAGAAGTGAGGATTTCACAACTACATCTATACAGACATAAGGGTTTCCCAGCTGTGTCTACTGATAAGTGAGTTCTTACCAGACAGAAAACTATCAAACTAAATTTCCTTTTACATCTTCTAGGCTCTTCCCTTTCTCTGGAGGTGATAGATCAGATTACCTTCCTAACAGCCCCAGATTGTCTTATTTCAATGTGACTAGTTTGGAATGTGAGGATGTGACCGCACACTTCCCAGCTTATGGCTGCCTCTTAGCCAAAGACATTGGCCTAAGAACAGGGCCTCAGCCTGTCACAGTGAGAGAAGGCCCTTACACAGATTCTTTCTTTTATACCTCTGTAACTAGCTAAATGATAAACATACACCTAAATTCTTAAAGTATAGGCCTTTACAGACAGGCTTGAATATCTATATCCTAACATGGACATGGGATGTTAAATATGTTAAATGTTCTTTTCTTAATTGTTATTGTTTTTAAATAATATAATGCTTGTAAATCTCTCTATTATGTACAGTTGTCTCTATTCTTTATTGAACCTAAAGAGAATAGAAATACAAATAAGGTGCTTTGCATGTTCTGATCTTTTTTCTTGTTATCAGCAGGTTTAAAACAAATAAAAGGAAGTATTTCTTCACACAACACATAGTCAACCTGTGGAACTCCTTGCCATAGGATGTTTTGAAAGCCAATACTATGACAGATTTCAAAAAGAATTAGATTCCTCAAGGTGAAGCAGGCCTCTGGGTAAAGGGAGTGGGAGCAAGGATGCATATCCTTTTGCTAGCCAATTCCACTGGGGTGGTGCATAAGCCAGGAAAGTTACATGAAAGAGCAGGACCGTTGACCTCCTTACATCTGTTAGGAATTCTTAAAAGGACTCATTTTACTTTTCTCTTCTAAGGTGAAATTTTTACACGTCGAATATTTTGCTCTTTTGCTGTACTCAAGGCTCTTCAGATTTCTGCAGAAGTGTGTAATAATCTGCTCCCTTTGACTGACTGCGGATATGTCTACACCAGAGACCTTACAGTGGCACAGCTGTACCTCTGAAGATACACTGCTGTAAGCTCTCCCATATGGCCGTTTTAGGCCTATAGGAGAGAGCTCTCCTGCCCACATCACCAAACCACCCCAACCAAGCATTTCCTGCTCACGTAGCACTCAGCACACTGGCGGTTTTGTTGTTTTTTTCACACCCATGACTGAAAAAAGTTTTATTGACAAAAGTGTTTGTCATAAACATACAGCTAAGGGTAGCATAAAATCCCTCTTTACCCTGTAAAGGGTTAATTCCTCTTTTACCTGTAAAGGGTTAAGAAGCTCAGATAACCTAGGTGGCACCTGACCAAAAGGACCAATAAGGGGAGAAGATACTTTCAAATCTGTGGGGGAAGGTTTTTTGTCTGTGTCTCCAGGAGTCAACAAGGAAACAGGGCAGGGAAAATACATCTCCCTAAGCCATATCTGAACTAAGCATCTACTATTGCAGAAATAGTAAGTAATAGAAAGAAATGCATTAGATTATCTTTTGTTTTAGCTTGCGAATTTTCCCTGTGCTAAGAGGGAGGTTTATCCCTGTTTTTGTAACTTTAAAGTTTTGCCTAGAGGGGAAATCCTCTGTGTTTTTGAGTCTTTTGTTATTCTGTAAAGTACTTACCATCCCGATTTTACAGAGGTGATTCTTTTACTTTTCTTTAATTAAAATTCTTCTTTTAAGAATCCGATTCATTTTTCATTGTTCTTAAGATCCAAGGGTTTGGGTCTGTGTTCACCTGTACCAATTGCTGACGATATTATTCTCAAGCCTCCCCAGGAAAGGGAGTGTAGGGCTTGGGGGATTATTTTGGGGGAATAGGACTCCAAGTGGTCCTTTCCCTGATTCTTTATCTAAATCACTTGGTGGTGGCAGCATACGGTTCAAGGTGGAATTTGTGCCTTTGGAAAGTTTTAAGCTTAGGGGGTCTTTCATGCGGGTCACCATCTGCTGGTCTTCTTTCTCACCAAGCCCAGCTCTTGAATAGATCTATCTCAAAACTCTGTCTGGATCCCTTCCTGGAGACCAGTGCAGTACCTGAGAGTTTCAACTCCTTGGAGGTTTCCAGTTGTTCCCTCTCTTTGAGTCTCCTTTGTTCCTTCACCACAACCCTGTTATCTCTGCCCTCTCCTCCCGTCTCCCCTCTGGTACCATGGGTTGGGAATTCATAAGAAGTAGGCACAGTCTCCACTCTACGAAGGGAGGCATGATGAGAACTAAAGTAGAGTTACAAAAATTAATGGAGAGGCATGCACTCCCAGCTGTGTGTCTGGTGCAGCCATCACTCAATGGCCCATTCTCTTTAGTCCTAGTCTAGTTCCCCTGAATATGTGCTCTACTCTTAAAGGCCCAGGACATTCTTCTAAAAGCCAGGGCAGGGCTGTACATTTCAGTCCCACACAGCAGTCTATGTAACCACCCATTCTTAGAGCTGTTATCCCCCCATCTCCCCACTTGTCCCCTTTCTGTTTTGTAGCACACAGTAGCTGTCTCTTGTATTAATTTGATTTATAGGCTCCTTGGGGAAGGGCTTGTTTCTCCTTCTGCATTTGTACAAATTAGGTCATGTGAGGTGCCAAAGGAAAAGTTATGATTTGCTTCATGATTCTATTTGTTTGCTCTTGTGATAACTCCCACAAGGTTGTTTACATCTAATCTAGCCAGCAATTTGTGAATGGAATGTTCAAGTTGATGGCCCATCAATGAAAATAATGGGTCATGTAAGAAGCTCATTCCCACTTGATGGACCTTCTAGCTAGAATAGGTAATAGACCCTATTATGATTCATCGAAGCATGCAAGGGCATGTGGCCAGTTTATGTGATCCTTGACTCAATGTTGTGCCTGAAATTTTTGCCTAGCTGTACTATGCTCCATATGAGGATAGATTAATAAGACTGGGACATTTCAGCTTGGAAAAGAGATGACTGAGGAGATATATGATTGAGGTCTATAAAATCATGACTGGTGTAGAAAAAGAAGAAAAGGAAGTGCTATTTACTCCTTCTCGTAACACAAGATCTAAGGGTCACCAAATGAAATTAATAGGCAGCAGGTTTGAAACAAATAAAGCAGTCGGCTTTCCCCCATCTCCTAGTTTAAAAACTGCTCTACAACCTTTTTAATGTTAAGTGCCAGCAGTCTGGTGCCACTTTGGTTTAGGTGGAGCCCATCTCTCCTGTATAGGCTCCCCCCATCCCCAAAGTTTCCCCAGTTCCTAATGAATCTAAACCCCTCCTCTCTACACCATCGTTTCATCCATGCATTGAGACTCTGAAGCTCTGTCTGCCTACCAGTCCCTGTGCGTAGATCTGGGAGCATTTCTGAGAATGCCACCATAGAGGTCCTGGATTTCAGTCTCTTCCCTAGCAGCCTAAATTTGGCCTCCAGGATGTCTCTCTTACCCTTCCCTATGTCATTGGTACCTACATGTACCACGACCACCAGCTCCTCCCCAGCACTACACATAAGTCTGTCTAGATGCCTTGAGAGATCCGCAACCTTCGCACCAGGCAGGCAAGTCACCATACGGTTCTCCCGGTCGTCACAAACCCAGCTATCTATGTTTCTAATGATCGAATCTCCCATTACAGACACCTGCCTTTTCCTAGTGACTGGAGTTCCCTCCCCCGGAGAGGTAACCTCAGTGCAAGAGGATACCCTAACTCCTTCTGGAAGGAGGGTCCCAACTATGGGAAGTGTCATGGAAAAAGTCACCCACACATTGATTTTAGTTCACAGACTCAAGCCTGAGGCCAGTTTATTGCAGTACATACCAACGCATTGGGGTAGCAGTCCGAAAACTACTACCCTTAGCACAGTACGCAGGCTGCTTTTATTCCTTCAAACCGCAAGCATAGTACAAATAATACGTCATTTGCAAAAAATAAGAGTTGGGGTCTGTCCCCTTTCTCGGTACCTTCCTCATTATTTTTCCGAGAATTGGGTGCCTATTGGGTGGGGGGTTTCTTGGTGGTTTCTGCCATGGGTGGTACTTGGCATCAGTTGGAACGCTTTTCTCGTCAAGGTACATATTATTTTTCCGGGGTTTTACGGTTAAGGGCATAGGGGTTTATCACAGGACACCCAAAGAAGATATATGATTGGCTAGTTTGGCAGTTAGCTGGAACTACAGGAGAAGTTGACCTTTACTAGAAGCGATTTCTTCATATAAGCGGTTATAAGCGGTTATTATATTTCATAAAAAAGTGGTTATTATGTTGCTGAGGCCTTCCGCATTGTTCCCTCCCCCTCCCTCCTCTGGTCATAACCCTTGACCGAATTTGGCAGGGAATTGTACAGCTTAGTCTTGTTCAGGCCCTGGCCTGTACTGCCTCTTGTAAGGGCAATCAGTATACCGAGCCTCTGTCAGAGGGCCTGAATTTGGGCCTTCGGTGTTACTTTGGCTGTCATAAAGAAGGCCACCCAGTTCTTTTTCCCCACAGAAAGTTTCCCTCTGCCCCCGTTGACTTCTCTGCTTCCCTGGGCCTTTCATCCTCCTCAACAGCGCAGGGACTGTCTGACCGGAGGTGGAACAATTCTATAGTGTCCCAGAAAGCCTCATCAATATACCTCTCTACCTCCCTTAGCTCCTCCAGTTCCACTTCCCTGGACTCCAAATCCCGTACATGGTCTCTGAGGGCCAGGAGCTCCTTGCACCGAATGCACACATACATCACTTGCCCACAGGGCAGGTAATCATACATGCTGCACTCAGTGCAATAAACTTACACCAGTCAGACTTCTGACCTGGGCAAGACTATACACCTCTGGGATCCACAGCTGGGATCCTGGGGGAACTGTCTTCAGACTCTCAGTTGTTGGTTCATGAGTGGCTAGTGAAAGCATTCATGAAACTGCACTTGGGTATAACCCTGTCTGTGTATGGCTGTGTAAGTGCAAGACCGGTAGAGGATTACAGCTTGTCACAGCTTCATGTATGAGAGGGGGCCCAGATTGGTATGTCAGAGGGCTTAGAAATACCCCAATTCCAGCTTCCACCCCAGGGAAGTCAATCATACCCACCCAATGAACAGGCCCTGCTAGACCATGATTCTATTTCCTTCTTCTCATGTGCTCAGTTATGGATGGAAAGTTAGTGGTTATAGCAGGGAAGGCAGGACTCCTGGGTTCTCTCTGTCATTCTCTCTGTGACCTCGGCCAAGTCATGTTTACCATTTCCTCTGTTTACCTATCTGTATAATAGGAATGTTTTCATAATGACTTTCATTTGCTAGTTGTTTTCAAGATCCTTCAATGAAAGGTGCTGCACTGTATGATGATAGTTACTGAGGAGAATTACTGATCTCTGATACCGTAGTGATTGCCCTGTGTGTCTGCAGAATGTGTTCGTGTCTCCCCTCACCTTTCTCCAGATCTATCTGTCTACTATCTACACATTCCTGCTGGGTATTTACAGGGTGTCAGACCCTATGGAGAGCTAGGTGCTATGCCTAGCTTTCTTAATAATCAACTATAATTTTTAAATATACACAAATGTACAGAGCAGCCAATTCCTCTCTCATTCAGCACAGAGCACAACAGTTCTCATCTCCCTTTGGGAAGGTCCCTTAATTACTGTTTACTTCTAAAGCAGGATAAATAGCACAGAAACGGAGACAGGCTTGTCTCCAGCTTGTCTCAGAGGTCGCTTCTCCGCTAGAGGCTGAGCGAACTGCAATGGGATTGCACAGAGCTATATTATAAATGGTGCACACCCATGTGTCGGCTCTCGACGTGGGATGCTGATGCAGATGCTGGGGTGAGAGCGGTGTGGAACACGGCTACCTGAGGGGGATTCCCAGGGAAGATGCTTCCATTTCAGAATTCACAGGTACCCATCTCCTGCTGAGGCGCTCACCTGCTTAACAAACATGGTTCAACATGGACATAATAGGATAGAGTGTAAGTCTGTAGTCCTCTCTACTCTGCACAGCCATTAAACATCCCAGGGACCTTGCCACAGGGGATGAGTTTGCTCCAGTATCACTGGCCAAAATGTCATTCCTTCCTGAGCACCCCCTCCTGACACAGCTGATGGCCTCCAGCCCCGAGGTGGCTGCATTTCAGAAGCACAGGGGATCGTTCAGGTTTAAGGTGTTAGTAGATGTACTGAGGGCATGGCCTGTACTTTTACTCAGGCTCCACTGAGGCAAAACTGCCCTTTGTGTAAGAACTGTGTAAAGATCTCAGGATCCAGTTGTGTGTTAATGCACAGAGACTGTCACCTCCTCTTCTTGCATCTGAAAGCTCTGGCTGTTAACAGGAGTGGAGAGGTGGTGGGGTGGTGTTACCTGACTTTTACCTGCTGGAAAGCATGGAGGTACTAGGAATCCTAATTGAAATAAGCATAAGAATTATTCAACATAGGTAACGTATTTTCTCTCCTAGCTTTATTTGAGAAGTCGGCTGAACAGTTATGCCTGAATCTTTCAAAAAAACAACAACAACTATTCCGCTGGATGTAGATTCCCAGCATGGCAAATTTCAGTCGAAACACTTAAAGATTGGCAAACTTATAAGCAACCAAAAATCAGGTTTTCTAATTTAAGGTGTCAGACAGCCTTAACTAACATTGGTGCTACCACTGCAACCTACAATACCCAATCAATTTGTGAATCCCATTCAACTAAGCTGTTTGCTCCAATACTCATATAATGATAGAAGATAAAATTGGAAGAGAACTCAGGATGTCATCTAGTCCAAGTCCCTGCTCAAATCAGGACTAATGCCAACTAAATCATGTAGCCCAGTGGGCCAACTTACCTGTATTATATTCATTGCTTTGTTATTCTTCTTTATTATATTTAGTAGTAATGCAACGAACCTACAGGCTTTTATCCTGTAACATTTGGCTTTAATAGATAGTGTGAGGCTTGAGGCCTATAACCTTTGGTATAGATAAACTTAAGTAACTTATAAGTTATAGGGAACTGAAAGTAGCAATCTTACTGGGTCTGATCTTGCGACAAGAACCTGTTAATCCTCAAGTTACCATTATATATACCCAACTTTGGTCAGGCTACAATCATCCCACCCAGGGCTTTGTCAAGCTGAGCTTTAAAAACATATATGGATGGAAATTCCACCACCTCCTCAGATAACCCATTCCAGGGCTTCACCACCCTCCTAGTGAAATAGTGTTTCCTAATATCCAACCTAGACCTCCCCCAATGCAACTTGATATCATTACTCCTTGTTCTGTCATCTGCCACCACTGAGAACAGCCAAGCTCCATCCTCTTTGGAACCCGCCCTTCAGGTAGTTGAAGGCTGCTATCAAATCCCCCCTCTTTCTTCTCTTCTGAAGACTAAATAAGCCCCCCACAAAACTATTTCTTGAACATTTTCTACCTTTTCTGCATCATAAATAAGTCGACTTTTCCCTTTAGAAATTGCCCTGAACCTTTTATAGAATTTCTTTAGTTCTTTATCTTCTTAATAACCTCATTTTTCTGATCCTTAGCCCTAACAAGCATGGATTTTTCCCTGATGTGTTTAATGTCGCTTATCAATTTTCATAACTTCCAATTTGTATTGCTGGCTATTTACCCTTTCCCTCATGTATTATATATTGCTTTCCCCCTCCCCCTTGCCTCAAATTGTGGCCTTCCCTTTGCCACTGAACCTGGTTTTTAGCCAAACTGTCCACTTTCTTGACTGTGGAATCATGGCCATTTAGCTGTCTACTAAATCTTCTTAAAGAACTTCCAAGTTTCATTCCCATTTTTCTTTCTAAATGTTACCTCCCAATCAGTTTTCCTGATAATTTGCTTCAGCTTTCACGAATTAGCCCTTTTGTAGCATTCAGTCTCGATAGATATTATAGGTTGGGAACTGTTTCCTGTTTGTCCCTTTGAATGTAATCAGTTTGATTCTTTTATTTTGTTCTCCTCTATCATCGGCCTCCTTCTTTGTCTCTTCTCTAAACTAAGCAGTCCCGACTTTTCAGTCTGTCTGTTAATGGCAACCTCCCCCATTCTCACAGCCTGTCTCAGAAATCCCCTTTCTGTATGCTACACCATTTATAAAGACTGAGTGTCCAAAACTGAGCACATGTCCATCCCATTGCTTAGACATCCGAACATTGTCTTTGTTTTTGGCACTGCTGCGAATGAATAGGTGTTTCCATGGAGCTGCTATCAATGACATCCAGGTCTTTTCCCTGATGTGTGTTCTAGTTGTGATGTTTCTCCCTGGCATGTGTCTTGCCAAAACTTTAGTTTTCTTACACTCTCAGATTTTGAGCAACCGGCTGAATGGGGAACTCTCTACAGCATGGATTCTCTAGCTTTGGTTTCATTGCATTAAGGAACAATGATGAATAATCAGTATTTATACTTCTGTTTTCTTCTGACCAGGACACGTAGGAATTATTGATGCATGGAGCAGCATCAAATATGGAATTAGCATTGTTCAGGTCAATTGTTCATAATTCATTTCTCTGAATAATGAAAATGTCATTTTTCAATACCTAAAGAGAGACCAAGATGCTTCACCCATGAGAACATCCACCAGAAGTGCATGTAGCGTCTCATATTTACATTGTCTCTCCATCCAGGCATTTCTACTGTGATCATCACCCTAGATCCTGGGCACATAGAAGAAGTCAGGGGAAGAGACACCATTCTACCACACATATAGGAGACACTATTCTCCCTCAGAGTTGAACACTGTCTCCCCGCCTCCATGTCAGATTCCAACACAACCGATTTCATCAACCCCTCCAGCTTCATCCTGCTGGGCATTCCTGGCCTGGAAACGGTCCATGTCTGGATCTCCATCCCCTTCTGCACCATGTACGCCATAGCCCTCTTGGGGAATTTCACCATCCTATTCATTGTGAAGAGGGAGCCGAGCTTCCATGTGCCCATGTACTATTTCATCAGCATGCTGGCCGTAATGGACCTGTTACTGACTACATCCACCCTGCCCCAAATGATGGACATCTACTGGTTCAATTCCAGGGAGATTGATTTCAGAGCCTGTCTCACCCAGATGTACTTCATTCACTGCTTCTCAGCGATGGAGTCTGGGATCTTCATGGCCATGGCTTTTGATCGCTACATGGCCATCTGCGATCCCCTGAGACATTCCACCACACTAACAAACTCTGTGGTGGCCAAGATCGGCCTGGCAGTGGTGCTGCATGGTGGCATGCTTGCACTGCCCTTTCCCTTGCTGGTGAGTTGGTGGCCATATTGCAGAACCAACATCATCCCCCACACATACTGCGAGCACATGGCCGTGGTGAAGCTAGCCTGCGCTGACATCCGCATCAGTAGTTACTATGGCCTCTTTGTGGCATTCTCTGTGAGCGGACTGGATGTGTTTTTTATTGCTACGTCGTATACTCAGATCATCAGGGTCATATTCAGTCTCCGCACAAAGGACACTCGGCTCAAGACTTTTGGGACCTGCGGCTCCCATCTCTGTGCCATCTTAGCCTTTTACATACCACGTCTTTTCTCCTTTCTCATGCACCGGTTTGGCCACAATGTGCCCCTGCATTTCCATGTTCTCATTGCTAACATGTACCTCCTGGTGCCCCCTATGCTACACCTCATCATCTACGGGGTGAGGACCAAAGAGATCCAGGATAGACTGCTTCGGCTCTTTACTTATAAAGGGAGCTAAAGTTTTCTCTTTTGAGCTGGCTGATGACATGGTGTTGAGTTCTCTTCCCTGAATCACTGACTGGACAAAGTGACATTAAACCCTTTTGTGGCCTTACTGTGCTGTGTCGGCATGACAAACTGGGGAATCTGTCTGTGTACAACTCCTTAACTCAGAGGGTTACTATCTTTCCAGTTGCTGGAAACTGGACCCAGGAGGCTCTGCCTTCTCTCCTGACTCTTCCCCAAGACCCCATCACTGTTGCTCCCTCTTCTCATCCCTCTGTCACTCTCTGGATCATCTCCACCTCTCTCCCCCACCACTCCAGTGGGGCTTCTTCTGCTCCAGGTTTGGAGGGGCTGCTGCAGCCTGAGAAGGAGCCTGCAGTCAGTGTAGCAAGAAACCTGGTGACAGGGCAATCAGGAGCAGAGAGGGAAGCCATGAAGGCATATAAAAGCATCTGAGGGTTGTGAGGCAGGCAGGTGAGGCTGTGCATCATACAGTTTATGGGCACTAAAGCTCAGCTAAAAAGTTCTGAGGGAAGGTAGAAGCCTGTTTGGCTTACTTCTTAAGCTCTCCATTCCCTTTTGTTCCTATTGGCTGTGGGCCTGTAGCTGCTATGGGGATGGGCTGGGAGCCATTTGCTCTGAGTCTTGCTTAAGGGATCAGCTTAGAAGCTAGGAGGACAACAGCCAAGAGAGGCAGAAGTATAAGCCCCTGTGTTACCAGGGAAAGCCGTGGAGAAGCCGGGGTGGCTTCGGTAGCTCACAGGGAGGGAGATAAATGGCACAGCTTCCATTAGCTGGCTATTTACACACGTACACAGCACCATATCTGGAACTACAGGGCACCCATTGCCCTGGGGCTGAAGCTGAACGGTGAAGCTGAGTCTAACGTATGCTCTGCATGAGGCTTTTGATCACTATATGAAGGAACATAAAGCCACACTGTGTAGAGTCAAGCACAGGAGTTTATTACGCACAGCGCTGGCTGAGTGTCACTTTGCTTATTAGGCTCAGAGACACTGTAGAGCAATTAATTACAATAGATTATATAGGGTGCTCACCGGGCAGAGAGAAGCAACGGGGATGGGTTTCCCCAAGCCCCTGGATAGGTTCTAGCAGCAAGACAAGATAAGCACAATAAGCCAATGGTCTAAAAAATTACATAATGGCTCCGCCCAAGGCTCAAATTAACATATTGCTGACACACAGGTAATTACCCCCGAACTATGTCTCTTCAAGTGTATAGGTTAAATCCTAATTTTGGGGTCCAGGGGAATGAGGTAGCAGCTCTCCCGGTTGACCAACAGGTACATTCCTGGAGATTTAAAGCAAAAAGGCAGTAATTAGTACTTAACAATAACAATTGTTTATAAGTTTACCCTTGCATTTCTGTGGGCTAGGATTGGCATACATCTGTGAGGGGAGGGTTCCCACTGTATGCAAAAGCTATATAAGGCAGGGAGTGACATCATCTGATTTTCTTCACTCCCCACCCAAGAAGACTCCTAGAAACACCTGAGGAGCAAAGACTGAACTGGAGAAAGTGCTGGACCCATGCTAAAGGGATTTTTACCTTGTGAATGGAACACCTGGGGGTTGCAAGCTGTAAAGCAAGTGCAGCTTGCCCCATAAGAATCTGCTGCCTGCTTGTATCATCTCTTAGGGTGAGAACCTGCTATTCATAGCCAATCTGTTTAGTATTTTAAGTTTAGTTTGTGTAATTTGTTTATTTTCTAGGTAATCTGCTTTAATCTCTTTGCTATCCCTTATAATCACTTAAAATATAGCTTTTGTGGTTAATAAATTTGTTTTACTTTATCTAAACCATTATGTGGGAATCATAATTCAGGGGCAAAAGGCTGCTATATATTCCTATCCATATTGAGAGTGGGGGCAAATTTTATGATCTTGTGATGTAGAGTTCACTGTGTAATGCAAGACGGTATAATTTTGGGTTTATACTCCCGAGTGGATTTGTCCCTGAGAAGCTGGAAGGTGCCCCAGGTTCAGCCTTCCCAGGCAGGGTCTGGTCAGAGAGCCCGTCTACATGTAACAGCTTGGTGTGTCCCTATCCGTAAGTATACTGGTGAAAGTGCAGGCTGAATCCTGGAGGGCTTTACAGCTTGCCACAGCAGTACAGTAAGAGGGAGCACAGGCTGGTGGGTTCAGTGGCTGAGTGCTACCCCAGTTCCAGGTGACACTCTGGGGGAACCCATCACAGCTGTATAAAAACAGCTGAGGGTTGGGAGCAGGGTTGTGAGGCAGGCGAGCAAGATTGTGCATGTCACGGAGTTGGGGAAGACAAGGCCCTGCACCCCTGGCTTCCTGCAATTCACCATGACTCTCAGCCAGCCACTAAAACAGAAGATTTATTTAGATGACAGGAACACAGTCCAAGACTGATCTTGCAGGTACAGACAACAGGACCCCTCAGTCAGGTCCATCTTGGGGGAGGGGCAGAGGAGTTCTGGCCTCCCCTCCATTTTCCCAGCCAGCTCCAAATTGAAACTCTCCAGCCCCTCCTCTGCCTTTGTCCCTTTCCCGGGCCAGGAGGTCACCTGATCTCTTTGTTCTACAATACCTTCAGTTGGCACCTTGCAGCGGAGGGGCCCAGGCCATTAGTTGCCAGGAGACAGAGTGTTGGCCATTCTCTGTGCAGACAGTATCACGGGGCCCTCTTGGGCTCTGCAACAATCCTAATGAGCAGCTAGTGAAAACCAATTTCGCCACATAAGAGATCAGCCACTTAGCCAGGCCAATATATAACTCAGATCGTACCCACTAATCACACTGCTGCTAATCCATTAGTAACTAAACTCTTAAGGTTAAATAATTTAAAAAAGAAGAGTTATAAATAGTTAATAGATGATATACATCCAAGTGTTTTTTTCAGTGTTCATACATCAGCATCATAGCAGTGGTGGATTAAACTATTAGCTTGTAAAAGTCTCTCCGAGAATTACTCAAGCAGGTTGGGGGTCATCAGTCCTTGTTCAGAGCTTCCTTCTTGGAAGCCCAGTCCAGAGAAATGAAGACAAGATGGAGATGTCTCAGGGGTCCATCTATATCTTCTGCCCTGTGCATGGAATTTTACAGTCCCAAACAAAGCCCACAGTCCAAGTGCCTGAAAATTACTGGCCCAAGTTGGAGTCCAGGTCACATGAGCATATCTCGTGTCCTTACATGCTTTGATGACTCACAAGAACAGTTATTGATCATATTCTTAGAGAGGTGTATTTCTTCTATGACCCATTTTGAGAGGTAAGTGTCCTTGATAGTCCCTCAACACATAGCTGTGTGGCCTTATCTACCAGAGGAGTGTTATCCAGGAACACAACACATGTGTTTGATAAAAGTTCCTGACCAATATTCAGTATTTCACACAGAAAGATGATATATAAATTAGGACAGAAAATATCATATTTCTTCTATATAAATCCATACTACGCCCACATCTTGAATATTGCATGCAGATGTGGTACCCCCACCTCAAAAAAGATATATTGGAATTGGAAAGGGTTCAGAAAAGGGCAAAAAAACCCACCTATTAGGGGTGTGGAATCGCTTCCGTATGAGGAGTGATTAATAAGATTTGGACGTTTCAGGTTGAAAAAGAGGTGACTAAGGGGAGATTTGATTGAGGTCTATAAAATGCTGACTGGTGTAGAGAAAGTAGATAAGGAAGTGTTGTTTACTCCTTCTCATAACACAAGACCTAGGGGTCACCAAATGAAATTAATTGGCAGTGGTTTAAACAAACAAAAGGAAGTATCGGGGGGAAGGATAGCTCAGTGGTTTGAGCATCGGCCTGCTAAACCCAGCGTTGTGAGTTCAATCCTTGAGGAGGCCATTTAGGGATCTGGGGCAAAAATCTGTCAGGGGATTGGTCCTGCGTTGAGCAGGGGGTTGGACTAGATGATCTCCTGAGGTCCCTTCCAACCCTGATATTCTATTTCTTCGCACAACATGCAGTCAACCTATGAAGCTCTTTGCCAGACGATGTTGTGAAGGCCAAGGCTTTAAAAGGGTTCAAAAAGGAACTGGATACTTTCATGCAAGATTGGTCCATCAATGGCTATTAGCCAGGATGGGCAAGGATGGTGTCCCTAGCCTCTGTTTGCCAGAAGCTTGGAATGAGTGACAGGGGAAGGGTCACTTGATTATTACCTGTTCTGTAATTTCCTCTGTGGCACCTGGCACTGGCCACTGTCAGAAGACAGGATTCTGGGCTAGATGCATCTTTTATCTGACCCGGTATGACCATTCATATGTTCTTATACATGCATATAAACAGGATAATCAGATTTAGCAAATCATAACTTTCCTATTGACACCTGACATGACATGACATGACACCATGACATGCTTTGAACAAGATTTGTTAACATTTCATAACTGTGGTAGCAACAATGATAAAAATTGTCATATTCAATCATGCAGCATCACACCATCTTCTCCCACGACAGTGCTACAGCTGCTAACCACCTAAGGAAGGAGCATTTCCCAGATTCTAGCAGGGCAAGCAGTTGGGACACTAGAGCCACTGGAGGATGAGATAAGCAGATAAAAGCCTGGGAGCTTGCTCTTTATACAAAGAAAGGAGGAAAGAGTTCTTTAAAACTGAGAGGTGGATGTCCGTGAACTAGCTATTTCCTCTAAGTGTCTGTCATAAATATAAAGAGAAGGGTAGCATAAAATCCCTCTTTGGCAGTGTACTAAATCACTTTACCTATAAGAGGTTAAGAAGCTCAAATAACCTAGTTGGCACCTGACCAGAGAGACCAATGAGGAAAGAAGATACTTTCAAATCTGGGGGGAGGGGGAGGCGAGAATTTGTTTGTGTCTCTCTTTGTTTGTTCCCTCTCCGGATGGAGGGAGAGACCAAGCAGGTACAACATCTCCTGAAAACATACCTGGAATGATCCATCTAAAATTACAGAAATTGTAAGTAAGGCAAGGAAATGTATTAGGTTATCTTTTGTCTTGGCTTGTGAATTTTCCTATGGTACAAAGGTAGTTTTATTCCTGTTTTTGTAACTGTGAAGCTGAGCCCAGAGGGGAATCCTCTGTGTTTTAAATCTTTGAATTACCCTGTAAAGTTACCTCCCATCCTGTTTTTGTAGGTGTGATTCTTGTACTTTTTTCTTTATAAATAAATTTCTGCTTTTAAGAACCTGACTGATTTTCAGTGTCCTGAAGACAAAGGGTCCCTAACCCTAGCAATACGAGAGTTGTAAGAGATGCTGTTTTCACCTTGCTTTCAGAACTTGATAAGGATGGACGTAAGCAGAAATCTTGAGATAAGGTAGTGTCTGGAGGGAATTTGTATAAACAAAGGATAACCATTAGCCGTTGATGTATGTAACAGGAAAGTATAAATACTTGTCTTATACTGCTTGTAGGGGGAAGATCTGCCTAAGGTCAGGGGACCCCCTGTCCGACTGCAATCTTCCCTTGCAATTGCTCATAATAAACTGTCTCTGACTTGTTACTAACCAAAGTAGAGTGAGGACTTGTTTTCTTCCACACCTCAAATGATTGTTTCTTGGAGCAGCTAATCAGGGAACCCACAACGGGAGAGTCAATTCTTGAATTAGTCCTAAGTGGAGCTCAGGAGCGGGTTCAAGAGGTGAATATAGCTGAAGCACTTGGCAATAAGGACCATAATCTAATTCAATTTAACCTCCCTGTGGTGGGGAAAACACCACAGCAGCCAAACACTGTAACATGTGAGTAACCTCCACTCTTGTTGGGAAAGTGCAGGCAAGGGAAGGGGCACAGCAGAGAGACTGAGTCTGAGGAGAGGCAGCATGATCCTCCCACCGAATTAGGACCCAGAGCTGCTGACATTTGGTGGGGCCAGCTCCAATCATCAGAGGGGTTGTGCAGCTTTTTGCGTTGGCTGGACTGATACACAGACCCAACAGAGTGCTGTCTCCAGTTGCATATCTCCAAGCACACCCATGCAAGTGTCTAGGACTCTGCAATCCAGAGGAGTATACACTCTGAGGACAGAAGACAGTTATTCCTCCTTGGAGAGGGAAGATCCTTGATGAACGCTGCTGGGTACCAGGAAACACCAATGGATCTCAAGCCCTTATAGACGGTACACCTGGAGCAAGCCAAACTAATAGGCTCTAGCCAACTTACTGACTAATGCCATCAAAGGAAGAGTACCGGTGAGTCTTCTAACCTCAAGTGTGAAGTCTGTGGGGTTGCATTCTCAGAACAGAACTGCAGAGGTACACTGGGATGAGGCAGTGGTTTCTCGGGTGAAGGTAACGTTTGAAGAGAATGGATATGAGGTGTGGGTGACAAGGAAGGAGAAGGGAGCACAAGTTACCTTTCCTCGAAAGATGTGGTGGGAGACTGCCAGTTCCAGTTCAAGCGTCACTCCAAGGGCTGGTTCCTGCACAGGTGGCTAACTTAAGGTAGCTGCCAGAGAAGCAGCAAGAGGTCTTTTCTAAGGATGAGGTGATCAATTTCAATGACTGTGTCAAAGGTGTCCATGACAGGCAAAAGAGAGCCAGTTAAGTTGCTCTCAGTAAAACTAAAGATGCGGCCCAAAGTAGGAAAAGGACTTATGATCGCAAGTCCAGTGGGGATCTCATAAGATGTGGTAACCATGTACGAGTTTGTAACCATAAATGCCGGGTCATAATAAAATACAAGGGAAGTGGGAGTCAAATCCCCACATTGTAGTTACTCACAATAATCCTGAACTGCCAATTTACACTATCCAGCCTGATCCTGAGAGAGTGGTACATGGGGACCAGCTAAAACATTGAACTTTTAGTCCAAAAAGGGCTCATAGGGTCATAGAGCATCATATCCGGAGGAGACTGAAACCAATGGGGCAAACACAAACCCTGATAAAAATAGACAGATCACTCAAATTGATCTGGTGTTACCTGGGGACAAGGGAATAGAAAATATGGGTAATGAGCCACCTGTCTTAAGAAAGTCCCAGAGAACTACAAAGGGTGTACTGACTATTAATCTTAGAGATGATTATGTTATTGGTTCTATGTAGTCTTTAATTAATATTATCATGTATAGTATACAGAATTGGACATGGGATGTTAAATAAGTTAAATGTTCTTTTATTAATTGTAAATGGTTTTTTTATATAATATAATGCTGGTAAATGTTGATCATATGGGGCCCGGATATGCTGGTATGAACATTTTGGCTAAGGCAGACTTATAGTAAGGAGGAATGTTAAGAGTTGGCCCCTCACTAAACTTCAGTGAGGATTTTTGATTGGCCCTTTCCTAGTACCAAAAGGAAGGGGTAGGGTCGAAACCAGGCCCCAGAGTCAATGAGGAGAGGCCAATATTCCCGGTCAGTCTGATTGACAGGGTGGGCAGGCCAATGAGGAAATCTGGAGGTCAGGAGGTTCCCATCCTCTGTGTGAGCTGGGACTGCCTGGGCCAGAGCGGGATTGAGCTAAGGAGACAGCAGGGGCCTGGGCAGAGCTGAGAGCAGAGCCACGCTGGCCAGAACCAGAGAAGTAGCCCAGAGAGTTCAAATGGGAGCAGAGCTGCAGCAGCCCTAACCAGAGAGGGCAGAGAAGTAGTCCAGGGAACTGGAGGCCGAGCAGCAGCAGCATTGAGGTCAGGGCTGGGGCTGGAGCAGTCTGGAGCTGGGTTCAGTGTACAGTTGGGGAGAGCAAGGGAGACCCTGGGCAGAGGGACCAGCACAGGGAAATACTCCCAGTCAAGAAGCCTTGCAGGCCAGAATTGGAGAGGAATCCTAATTCTGTTGATTGAGGTCGACGCTGCAGGGAAGGGCCCTAACACCTAAAGCCTGAGACATATGCCCACTGCCAGAGCAAGTGTCCAACCCGCGGCATCCCTGCAGCACAGCCAGGGCCTGGGCAAGAGGCCTGGGGCATGTGAGGGACAGACTGTGAACTTCCCTTACACTCCAGATATGGCTGTTTTTTTGAGTCTCTGTAGAAGAAGATGGAGTTACGTGTTTTTCTTTATTCTTTCCATATTTCCTTTTTTTTTTTTTTTGGTTGGTGTTCAATGTTGAAAAGGTATGATTAGGTGGATAAGGAAAAGTTATTTACTTATTCCCATAATACAAGAACTAGGGGTCACCAAATGAAATTAATGGGCAGCAGGTTTAAAACAAATAAAAGGAAGTTCTTCTTCACGCAGTGCACAGTCAACTTGTGGAACTCCTTACCTGAGGAGGTTGTGAAGGCTAGGACTATAACAGCATTTAAAAGAGAACTGGATAAATTCATGGTGGTTAAGTCCATTAATGGTTATTAGCCAGGATGGGTAAGGAATGGTGTCCCTAGCCTCTGTCGGTCAGAGGGTGGAGATGGATGGCAGGAGAGAGATCACTTGATCATTGCCTGTTAGGTTCACTCCCTCTGGGGCACCTGGCATTGGCCACTGTTGGTAGAAAGGATACTGGGTTAGATGGACCTTTGGTCTGATCCGGTACGGCCGTTCTTATGTTCTTATGTACAGAGCACCCTAGATCACAAAGGAAGGAGAGCACCTGGCATCTGTGGAGACCATCCCTAGAGCCTCTGGTGTTCAATGTTCAAAAGATGGTTGGCTTCATTGTGAGGGCTGAGAATGATCCTCACGGGCAGGAGGATCCCCAGCTGGCCTTGCAACAATCCCTGAAAGGCAGGAAGGAGTCAAAGTAGTTGCGGGCCCACCAGTAGACCAGGATGTCCTGCCTTCCGGTTCCCCTCCACTCCTCCAAAACAGCCCTCGTAGCCCAGACGACAAGACGGAAGTCTCCCCAATGCTGGAGAGGGAGCTTCACCTTATACTTGAAATCATAGGTGTCCACTAGAAAATGGTGAAGCTCATCCCACAGCACAGTGGGAGACAGGATTATGGACCCATGATCATCATCTGGCTGGGCCCCTGTTATGACCCCGTGGCCCACAGAGATAGGCAGACCACTGGCACGACTACTGTACCTGTGGCTCTGCGCAACCCTTCTCTGTCCCCAGAAAGGGATAGGGAGGTGGAGGGAAGAGAGCAGCACCTACAGGGTCAGGGAGGGGAGACCAAAAAAATGCCCTCTGAGGTTTGTCCAAGGACAGGGGAAATGACACGACCCCTAGGTGGCAGCAGTATAGAAGATGGAGGGGAAAGAAATGAGCAGCGTGGCAGGGGCAGGAGTGGGGCTGGGGCTGGGGCCAGGAACGGGATTAGAAGCAGGGGCAGAAGTTTGATCAGGAACCCCAGCAGCAAAACTGCTGAAGGAATGAGAGAGAGTCTCCTTATTTCCTCTGCACCAAAAGTACAAGCACAAGATGGAGGCCAGTGTCACATGAGCTGATCACATGCCTTTGCATGTTTCAGTGAGTCATAGCAGAGGCCATAAACTATATTCTAGCCAGAATGTCCCCAGGTAAGTCCATCAGGTGGGGATAAGTTTCTTTCATGGCACATGGTATTCATTGTTGGGCCATCCACTTGACTATTTCATTCACATTGTGCTGGATACACTGAATGTAAACTACCTTGTGGGAGTTACCACAGGAGCAAACCCATAGTCAACTGCAAAATTATATTCAGCAAACCATAACTTTTACATTGACACCTCACATGACATATTTTTTACTAGATTTGTTGCAAATATATAACATTGGTGAATATGGGGGTGTCAGTTTGTTGCATTGGGGTACAGCTGGGAAAAGAGATGACTAAGGGGGGATGTGAGAGAGGTCTATAGAATCATGACTGGTGTGGAAAAAATTAATCAGGAAATGTTATTTACTCCCTGACATAACACAAGAACTAGGGGGCACCCAATCAAAGTAATAGGCAGCAGGTTTAAAAGAAACAAAAGGAAGTATTTCTTCACAGTCAAACTGTGGAACTCTCTGCCAGAGGATGTTGTGAAGGCAAAAACTATGACCTGGTTCCAGTAAGAACTAGATAAGTTCATGTAGGATAGATCCATCAAGGGGTATTGGCTAGGATGGACAGGGATGTTGTCTCTAGCCTCTGTTTGACAGAAGCTGGGAGTGAGCAACAGAGCATGAATCACATGATGATTGCCATGTTCTGTTCATTCCCTCTGAAGCACTTGGCACTGGGCACTGTCAGAAGACAGGCTACTGGGCTACATGGACAATTGGTTTTACCCAGTATGGCCATTCTGGTCTTCTCATTTAGACCCCAAATGTATCTGCCCCCTACTGTAACCCACTATACCCCACTCCCCTCCCAGAGCTGAGATAGATCCCAGAAGTCCTGATGGGGTCTCTCTCTCTCTACAGAGTTAGTAACAAAGTAAGAATAAACATTAAAATTTTGAAACTAACCAGTATCCCTTAAGAGACTTGCCACAAAATGTGGGAACATATTAGTATTAGAGATGACTGGGTCCAATATTTATTTAATATTCTTTCATATATATATGGGGAGTGGAAATGATCCAGCAACTGACAAGGGGAGGGGAAGACAGGAGTAAGTGACAGGGCAGGGCCTTGGGGAGAAGACACACAGCAGGGGCAGAGCCCTGACAGAACAGGTGGGGCAAGATCGCAGTTTCAGGAGTGAAGAGACCAGCAATTAGAAAAGTGTCAACCCAATGTAGTGTACATAGACTGATTCCCCAGTTTATCATCCTGACACAACACAGTAAGGACAGGAAAGGGTTCCATGTCTCTCTGACTGTCCAGTAAGTGATTCAGGAAGAGGGCCCAGCACCATGCACCAGCCATCTCTGCACGGACTTCGGTCTGAGAGCCAGAGCACAAGGAGAAAATATTTAGGTGTCTTTATGGGTAAAGAGCCGAAGCAGCCTTCCCCAGATTTGTTTGGTCCTCATCCCGTAGATGATGGGGTGTAGCAAGGGGGGCACCAGAAGGTACACATTGGCAATGAGAACGAGGAAATGGAGTGGCACATTATGGCCAAACCGGTGCGTGAGAGAGGAGAAGAAATCTGGGATGTACAAAGCTGAGATGGCACAAAGGTGAGAGATGCAGGTTCCAAAAGTTTTGAGCCGGGCATCTTTCGTGGGGAGGCGGATGATGGCCCTGAGGATCTGAGTATAGGACACAGCGATGAAAAACACGTCCATTCCGATCACAGAGAAAAGATCAAACAGGCCATAGTAACTACTGATACGGATGTCAGTGCAGGCCAGATTCACCACAGCTATGTGCTCACAGTAGGTGTGGGGGATGATGTTGGTTCTGCAATATGGCCACCGCCTCGCCAGGAAGGGATAGGGTAATGCGAGTATGCCACTGCGCAGTACCACAGCCAGGCCTATTTTGGCCACAACAGGGTTTGTCAGGATTGTGGAATGTCTCAGAGGATCGCAGATGGCTACGTAGCGATCAAAAGCCATGGCTACGAGGATTCCAGACTCCATCGCTGAGAAGCAGTGAAGGAAGTACATCTGGGTGAGGCAGGCACTGAAACTGATCTCCCTGGAATTGAACCAGAAGATGTTCAGCATTTTGGGTAGGGTGGATGTGGACATGACCAGGTCGGTGATGGCCAGCATGCAGAGGAAATAGTACATGGGCCCATGGAGGCTTTGATCCATCTTTACAATGAACAGGATGGTGAAGTTCCCCAAGACAGCTATGGTGTACATTGTGCCGAAGGGGATGGAGATCCAGACATGGGCTGTCTCCAAGCCAGGAATTCCAAGTAGGATGAAGGTGGAGGGGTTGGTGAAGTCGGTTGTGTTGGAATCTGACATAGAGTAGGGGAGAAGGTGTCCAACTCTGAGGCAGAATGGTGTCTCCTGCATGTACCGTATGTTCTCCTTACTTTCTGTGTGTGCCCAGGATGCCTGAAAGGAGAGGCAATGTTAATATGAGACATTACATGCACTACTGGAGGCTGTTCTCATGAGTGAACCAGATTGATCGCTCTTCACACACTGAAAAATGACATTTTAATTATTCAGAGAAAACAACTATGAACAATTACCCTACTAAAGAAAATTCCATATTTTATGGGGCTCCCTGCATTAATAATTCCTACAATTTATGGTGGGGGAACCTTAATAGGCACCAGCAGGAAACATAAGTGTGGATACTGGTTATCCATCATTGTTCCTTAATGCAATGAAAGCCAGGCTAGAGAGTCCATACAGTAAGGTGTTCCCCATTCATCAAGTTGCTCGATACCTGAGAGTGGAAAAGGCCAAACTTTGGAAGACATATGCCAGTAGAAACACCCCAACTAGAACATAGTTCAGGGAAAAGACCTGGGTGCCATTGATAAGTAGCTCAAAGAAATATCTGCTCATTCACAGCAGTGGACAAAACAATAGCAATGTTCAGATCCCTAATATATGGGATGGAGAATAACATGTTCTGGATATGTGTTCAGTTTTGGTCATTCAATCTCTATAAAGGATATAGCATATATAAAAGGAATTTCCAGGACAGGCTATGGGAATGGTGGGGACTGCCATATGCAGAAAGATAGAAAAGTCCAGGCCTCTTTAGTTTAGTGAAGAGACAAAGAAGGGAACATATGATATAGGAGAGGAAAATAAAGAATTATACTGATTACATGCAAATGGACAAACAGAGAACAGTTCCCAATGGGTACTATCTATAGACACTTAATGATCCCAGAGGACTAATTCCCCAAAGCTGAGGAAAACTGTCAGCAAAATGGATTGGGAGGAAAAAATTCTACAGAAAAATATGAATGGAAATTGGTAGCTCTTTTGCGGAAAAAGTCATGATACCACAGGCAACAAAGTGAACAATTTTGCGTAAAAACTCAGTTCAGTGGCAAAGTGAAGGCAGCAATTGGGGGGGGTGGAGTAATATGTAACAAAGGGGGAAAAGGGAAAATAGATAATCAAGAATAGAAATCGTAAGTTATGAAAATTGATAAGGGACGTTAAGACACCAGGGAAAACTCCATGTTTGGTAGGGCTATGGATCACAAAAAGGTTATTAAGTATATTAACAAAAAAGAGAAATCACAGAAAAGTGTTATGGCAATTCCTCTGTTAAATATAAAGTATTAAAAAATAAAGGGAAAGTGTTTTTATAAAAGATTTGACAAGGTTAAGAAACAACCGAAAAACTGGTATGGGATTAGTTTAAAAAAGTCTAGAAATGTAATTAATGCCAATCAGCAACAGGTTTATGCAAAACAGATCTTGTAAAATAAACCTGATTTCATCTTTTTATGATAGTACACATTGGTTGATCAATTGTACACATTTGGTGGATCAAGGGAACCACGCAGATGCAAAGAACCTTGATTTCTTAGAGACATTTGATTTAGTAGGGGAAAATATTGAGTTAAAAACATGAACACTTTACAATATCAGTAGGGAACATGTAAAATGGACTGGAAACTGGCTAACTGATGGATCTCAGAAAGCTGTTGTTAATAGGTCTTCGTCAGTGAATGGGGGTTTATAGTGGGGTTCTGCAGGGATCAGTTCTAGGCCTGATGCTATTCAATATTTTCATCAATGATCTGGAAGGAAATAGAAAATCACTGCAACTAAAATTTGCAGATGACCCAAAGATTGGCAGAGTGGATACATTGAGGAGGCCAGGGCAAGCATACTGATTGATATGGAGCATTTGGAATGTGGCGCTCATGGAAACAAAATGTTTTAATAAAGTCAAATGCAAAATGATCCTCTTGGAACAGGTAATGCAGGCCTGACCTCATAGACTACAGCACTGTATTATGGAATGCAAGGACCCTGAAAAGGATTTAGGGGACATTGTGGACAACCAGCTCATTGTGAGGTCCCAGTGCGACACTGTAGCATAAAGGGATGATGTGTTCCACAGATGCATAAACAGTGGAGTGGTGAGTTGGAGCAGGGGAAAGATTTCACCTCGGCATTTTGGATGGGTGAATCAAACTGCATTCAGTTCTGGGGTCCACATGTGGAAAAGGACATTGAAAACTTGGAGAGGGGGCAGAAAAGAGCCATGAAAATGATTGGAGGATGGAGAAAAAGCCAGACCGTTAAACTTGAAGGTGTATTTCTCTTTAATTTATCAAAAAGATGATCAAGTGGAAAATTTCACAGGGAGAAAATCATGGGTAATAATGGGCTCTCTAATCTACCAGAGAAAGGATGAGCAAGACCGAAGGGCTGGAAGCTGAGGCCAGGCAAATTCCAGCTAGAAATTAAGGCCAAATATTTAGCTCTGAGGGTGATTAACCACTGGGACACACTGAGAAGGGAAGTGTTGGATTCTCCAATTCCCCATGTTGGCAGATCCAGACTGGATTTTTTTTCTGGAATATCTGCTTTAAGGATTGCTTACACTTAAAATGCTACAGCAGCCCTGCGATAGGGATTCAGTGTAGACACTACTTTCACCAATGGCAGGGGTTGTCCCCTCAGCATAGTTAATCCACCTTCCTGAGAGGTGGTAGATGGAAGAATTCACCTCATGCTGTCTACACCAGGGTTAGGATGATATAGCTACATCTCTCTGGGGTTTCAAAAAAGGCAAATGCAATGTTAAGTTATATTAGCAGAAGTATAACATGCAAGTCATGGTACGTGATAGTATTCCTCTACTCGGCGCTTGTTAGGTCTCAATTGGAGTAATGTGTCCAATTTTGCTCACCAATGTATAGACAGGATGTAGAGAACCTGGAAAGGATCCATAGGCAAGTAAAAAAGGTTATGCAAGGGATGGAATTCAAGCCTTATGAGCAAGCTGAAGAAACCAGTATGTTTATTTGGAAAAGTGGAGATTAATGGGGGATGTCATAAATATAAAGGGAAGGGTAACAACCTTTATGTATGCAGTAACATAAAATCCCTCCTGGCCAAAGGTACAGATTCCCATTACCGGTAAGGGGTTAAGAAGTTCAAATAACTTGGTTGGCATCTGACCAAAAGGACCAATAAGAAAAGAAGATACTTTCAAATCTGCAAGGGGTGGGGAGAGGGAGGAGAGGTTTTGTTTGTGTTCTCTTTGTTTGTTCCCTCTCTGGACAGAGAGAGAGTCCAAGCAGGTAAAACCATATCCTGAAAATATACCTGAAATCATACATCTAAAATTACAGAAATTGTAAGTAAAGGCAAGGAAATGTGTTCGATTATCTTTTGTTTTAGCTTGTGAATTTTCCCTGTGCTAAGAGGGAGTTTTATTCCAGTTTTTTTGTAACTTTGAAGCTAAGCCTAGAAGGGAATCTTCTCTGTTTTAAATCTTTTTATCACCCTGTAAATCCATCCTGATTTTACAGAGGTGCTTCTTTTACTTTTTTCTTTATAATAAAGTTCTTCTTTTAAGAACCTCATTGATTTTAGTGTAACAAAGATAAAGAATCTGGTTTGTACTTATATTAAAGGCAATTGGTTCGTATATTATTCTCAAGCCTCCCCAGGAAAGGGGGTGAAGGGGCTTGGGGGGATATTTTAGGGAAATAGGGACTCCAAGTGGTCCTTTTCCTGATTTTTTGTCCAAATCACTTTGTGGTGGCAGCAATACCGGCCAAGTAGAAGGAAAGGATTTGTGCCTTGGGGAAGTTTTTAACCTAAGCTGGTAGTTATATGATTAGGGGGTCTTTTATGTGGGTCCCCACATCTGTACTCCAGAGTTCAGAGTGGGGAGGGAACCCTGAGAGGGGACACGATAGTAATCTTCAAATATTTGAAAGGCTGCCATAAAAGAGGTGAGACTAAAATTTCCCATGCTGGGTGTCTGCTTTGAGCAGAATTGTTTTTTGAAAGTTTCAGGCATAACAGTTCAGCTGACTGCTTGAATGAAGCTAGGAGAAAGTATGCGTTACCCATGTTGAAAAATTCTTATTTTCGTTCTAGTAAGGAGCCCTAGCACCTCCATGCTTTCCAGCAGATAAAAGTCGGGTAACAGGCCTGTCTTCCTGCCCCATTAACAGACAGAGTCCAGAAATGCAAGAGGAGGGGGTGACAGTGTCTATGCTTTAGCACACAGCTGGCTCCTGACGTCTGTACTCCATTCTTACTCCAAGGGGAGTTTTGCCTCACTGAGGCCTGAGCAAAGTATGGGCCACAGATTCAGAATTTGGCCTTCTATTGTACATCTACTAACACCTTTCATCCTGGAGGATCCCCTCTGCCACTGAATGGCAGCCGCCTTGAGGTGGTAGTCCATTGGGCAGGATGAGCAGGGGTGCACAGAAAAGACATTTTGGCCAGTGATTCTTTAGAAAACTCATCACCTATGACAAGGTCCCTGGGATGTCTCACGCTTGTGCAGAGCGGAAAATACCACAGACTTACTTTCTATCCCATCACAACCACGTTGCATAGGGTTTATCGATCAGGTGAGCTCCTCAGCAAGAGATGGGTACCTGTAAATTCTGAGATGGAAGTGTCTTCCTTGGGAATCCCCCTTGGTTAGCCGTGTCCCACACCTCTCTCACCCCAGCATCTGCAGCAACATGCCACACCAAGAGCCTACACAGGGGTGTACTCCATTTATAATATAGCTCCGTGTATTCCTCGTGGGGTTCACTCAGACTCAAGAGGAGAAGAGACCATCTGAATGTAAACAGGCTGCAGACAAGCATGTCTCTGCTTCTGTGCCATTTTTACAGCTTTAGGAGTAAACAGTAATTAAGGGACATTCCCAAAGGGAGATGAGAACTCCTGGGCTCTGTGGTGAGTCAGAGAAGAATTGGCTGTTTTGTGTATTTGTGTATATTTATAAATTATAGTTGATTAGAAAGAAAATAAGGGATAATTGCCTAGATAGATAGATAGATAGATAGATAGATAGGAGGCAGACAGAGCTGGAAAAAGATGACGGAGGGGAGAAATTATCACTTTCTGCTGTTGCTATGGGATCAAACATCAGTAAATCTCACGTGCACAGGTAAACTCCTTCCCCGATCCATATCACCACTCCCCTGTCTATGCATCCAAGGATCACATCAGCCCTTTTGGCCACAGCATAGCAATGGGAGCACACAATGACTTGGTTGTCCACAGTGATCACTTAATACGTTTCGTCTCTGCATTCCAGAATTCAGTGCCCTAGTCTGTGGGTCGGGCCTGCATTCTCTGTTCCAAAAGGATAACTTTGCATTTGACTCTATTAAAACATTTTGTTTGCATTTATTTCATTATCTCATGTGATATGAGTATCTAATACGGCTTCTTTCCGAATGCAGGAAAAAAAATTCTTGAACATATTTACCTTTTCTGCAACATTAACAAGTTTCCTTTCTCTTTCTAGTATTTGGCCTAAAACTTTTCAAGGATTTCTTTTGACCTTAATATACTTAATAACCTCCTTTGTCTTATCCTTACGCATGCTAAACATGGATTTTTCCCTGATGTCTTTAAAGTCTCTTATCAATTTTAATAAATTCCAATTTGTATTACTTACTGGCCATTTTCCCTTTCCTCTCATGTGTAATATATCATTTTCCACCCACCAATTGCTACCTTCCCTTCGGCACTGAACTGGGTTTTTAGTCAAAGTTGTCCACCTCCTTGACTGTGGAATTGTGACTTTTTAGCTATCTAAAAAACTCCTCTTAAATAACTCCCAGTTTTCATTCACATTTTTCTTTCTGAATTTCCTCTCATCAGTTTTGCTGAAAATTTTCCTCAGCTGAAGCATTAAGTGTCCATAGATATTACTGGTTGGGAACTGTTCTCTGTTTGTCCATTTGAATGTAATCAGTTCCATTGTTTATTTTTCTCACCTCTGTCATAAGCCCCCTTCTTTGTCTTTTCTCTAAACTAGATACTTTTCAGTCTGTCCGCATGTGGCAGCCTCCTCCATTCCCATAGCCTGTTTTAGAAATTCTCTCTTTATCTGCTAAATGATTTATAGAGATTGGGTGACCAAAACTAAGCACATATTCAGAGCAGGTTATTCTCCAGCCTATTCCTTAGGCATCCAAACATTGTCCCTGTTTGGCTAGTGCTGTAAATGAGCAGGTGTTTCTGTGAAGCTGCTATCAACGATGGTTTTTCCCTGATGTGTGCCCTGGTTGGGATGTTTCCTCCAGCACATGACTCGGCAAAGGTTTCGTTTTCAGCCACTCTCACATTTTGAGCAGCCGGGTAAATGGGGAAATCCATACAGCATGGATACTCTTGCCTGGGTTTCATTGCATTAAGGAATAAGGAGGGATAAACTGTACCCATACACATATTTCCTGCTGGTACCCATGAAGGTTTCCCACACCATGAGATGTAGGAATTGTTGACCAATGGAGCACCATTAAATATGGAATTGGCATTAGTAGGGTCAGCTGTTCATAATTTACTTCTCTGAATCATGTACCTCTCATTTTTCAGTGTGTGAAATACAACCAATCTGCTTCACTCATGAGAACAGCTTGCAGTAGTGCATGTAGTGTCTCATATTAACATTATCTCTCCATCCAGGCATTTGTATTGCGACCATCACCCTAGAGCCTGGGCACATACAGGAAGCTAGGGGAAAGTCCAGTATATGTAAGACACTCCATTTACTTCAGAATTGGACACTGTCTCCCCTACTTCATGTCAGAGTCCAACAAAACCAACTTCACCAGCCCCTCCCCCTTCATTCTGCTGGGCATTCCTGGCCTGGAGGCAGCCCATGTCTGGATCTCTGTCCCCTTCTGCACCTTGTACACCATAGACATCTTGGGGAACTTCACCATCCTGTTCATCATGAAGAGGGAGCTGAGCCTCCATGGGCCAATGTACTAGTTCCTCTGCATGCTGGCCATCACCGACTTGGTTCTGTTGTGTCCTGATTTAGGAGGTTAAGTATATTAATTTGGATAGTATGGGTTTTAGTCTCACTAATTAATATAACCAGAAGATAATAAGGTTCTGGTCTGAATCCAAATCAGGCTACACAGAATTTACAACGGACCACTGGGGTATGACAGGAAGCTCACGCTGAGACAGATATATCCTTAAAGACTTTTATTAAGATAAATGATGTAATAATTAAATGGTAAAATAATTAGAGTTACAAAGTTACAATTGTATTACTGCTATTTAAAAAACACATATGGTGTTATATGCGACAAATCCTAGGTTAATATAGTCACTCCCTTCCTTGATAACCTGGTGGTAAGAGACTCAGGACCAGCCTCGCCTCTGAAATTCCCAGAGAGTTCTGGTTCCTGAATTCTTGAGTGAGAGGTGCAGAGCTTAGAAGAAGCTAGGGCTAAGAGCTATCGAAGCTAACTTAGAGTTTTACTTAACAAACTTAAACTTAAAATTAAAACCTAATAAACAAAACCAAGAACCAAAGCTTAGGGAAACCAAGCTTAGCCTAGTCACCTTGGAAGATAGAAAGTTTTAAGAAGAACAAGTACAGGCTCTCCCTTTAGCAAGGTGAGTTGCCTCTCTTATAGGGAACGGGTGCCTGAGTCCTCCTTCTATGCCCAAACTTCATTTCCTCACCCACAAATGGTAGGGTACCCTTACTCCATAGGCCACTATGTTTGTACGTATTTGTCAAGGTTCCTTCCCCACTCTGAACATTAGGGTACAGATGTGGGGGACCTGCATGAGAAGCTCTTAGCTTAATTAACAGCTTAGATCTGGTCTGGCTGCCACCACTCCCAAGCTCTAATTCCCTTCCCTGGGTAGCCTTGAGAGACTCTCCACCAATTCCCTGGTGAACACAGATCCAAACCCTTGGATCTTAAAACAAGGAGAAATTAACCATCCCCCCTCCTTTCTCCCACCAACTCCTGGTGGATCCAGATCCAACCCCCTTGGATCTAAAAACAAGGAAAAATCAATCAGGTATAAAAAAAGGCTTTTAATTAAAGAAAAGAAAGGTAAAAGAAAACCCTCTGGGAGAGATTAGCATACCAGCTACTCTCACAGACAACAGATTCCAAACACAGAGGATGTTCCCCTGGGCAAAACTTAGTTACACAAAAAATACCCAAATACCCAATTTGATGATTCCTCTAATTGCACAAGACAGGTTACAAAGAAATAAACATAAACCTATTTATTTCCTTCACTAATACTCACTATTTAATAAGAGGCTGAATTATGGAGCTTTTCCCTCCGGTCAAAAGTGAAACTGACCCAGACAAAGCGAACTTCCCTCCTTCCCTTTGAACCATCTTGTTCTCCCATTGGTTCCTCTGGTCAGGTGTCAGCTAGGCTAGGTGAACTTCTTAACCCTTTACAGGTAAAAGAGGCATTAACCCTTAACTATCTGTTTATTACAGTATTGATGACATATAAATACATCTTAACGACATTAGGAAATCTCTGAATTCGTTAGTTTCATCCGCCCGTGGTTTGGGGTTCTTTCTTTGTGGTGTACCTGTGTCATAACTATAAAGGGAAGGGTAACAGCTCTCCTGTGTATAGTACTATAAAATCCCTCCTGGCCAGAGACTCCAAAATCCTTTTACCTGTAAAGGGTTAAGAAGCTCGGGTAACCTGGCTGACACCTGACCCACAGGACCAATAAGGGGACAAGATACTTTCAAATCTTGGGGGGGGGGGAAGGCTTTTGTTTGTGCTCTTTGTTTAAGGGGTTGTTCGCTCTTGGGACTGAGAGGGACCAGACATCAATCCAGGTTCTCCCCATCTTTCTAAACAAGTCTCTCATATTTCAAACTTGTAAGTAAAAAGCCAGGCAAGGCGTCTTAGTTTTACTTTGTTTTCTCAACTTGTAAATGTACCATTTACTAGAGTGTTTATCTTTGTTTGCTGTACTTTGAACCTGAGACTAGAGGGGGGTCCTCTGAGCCCTTTAAGTTTGATTACCCTGTAAAGCTATTTTCCATACTGATTTTACAGAGATGATTTTTACCTTTTTCTTTAATTAAAAGCCTTCTTTTTAAGAACCTGACTGATTTTTCCTTGTTTTTAGATCCAAGGAGTTGGATCTGTATTCACCAGGAGTTGGTGAAAGGAAGGAGGGGGGAAGGGCCAATTTCTCCTTATTTAAGATCCAAGGAGTTTGGATCTGTATTCACCAGGGAATTGGTGAAAAGTTTCTAAAAGCTTCCCAGGGAAGGGAATGGTGGCAGCGGACCAGAACTAAGCTGGTAGTTAAGCTTAGAAGTCCTCATGCAGGCCCCCACTCTTGTACCCTAAAGTTCAAAGTGGGGATACAGCCTTGACAACCTGTTAAGTTGAAAAGGGTATGGACTTGGGAAGCCCCCTATACCACCCATTCTTTATCTATCTATGTTAAAGGTCGCAGCCATATATAGACCTTAGGCTTTAGCTCATCACCACCTATTTAGGTGAAAGGTCCCGAACATATGTATGTTGACCTTTCTATCTGGGTGAAAGGTCCCAGACATAGATATGTTAACTTTGCCTTAGCTCAACATACAGGATATGGCCTGTAGATCACTTGTGTTACGTCCAAACTATTTTAATACAAACCTATAAACCTATTACAATAAAACAAACAATTAAACTATAAGAAAAGATATATAGGCAAGCAAGCTAGTCCTATAGGCTACACTATGCATATCCACCCTGCCCAAAATGCTGAGCATCTTCTTGTTCAATTCCAGGGAGATTGATTTCACTGCCTGCCTCACCCAGCTGTACTTTATTCACTGTTTCTCAGGGATGGAGTCTGGGATCTTCATGGCCATAGCTTTGATTTTCTGTATGGCCATCTGTGATTTCCTGAGACATTGCAACACCCTGACAAACCCTTTAGTGGCGAAGACTGGCCTCGCCATGGTGCTGCACAGTGGCATGCTCATGCAACCTTATTCCTTCCTGGTGAGATGATGGCCATATTGCAGAACCAACATCTTCCCCCACTCGTACTGCAAGCACATGGCCGTGCTGAAGCTGGTCTGCGCTGACATCCGCATCAGTAGTCACTATGGCCTCTTCGTGGCATTCTTTCTCACAAGTCTGGCAACGTGTCCTATACCCAGATCCTGAGGGCCCTCTTCAGCCTCCCCACAAAGGATGCTGGGCTCAATACTTTTGGGACCTGAGGCTCTGGGTCAATTTTAACCTCTTACATCATAGACTATCAAAGTTGGAAGGGAACTCAGGAGGTCATCTAGTCCAACCCCCTGCTCAGAGCAGGACCAATCCCCAGATGGATTTTTGCCCCAGATCCCTAAATGGCCCCCTCAAGGATTGAACTCACAACCCTGGGTTTAGCAGGACAATGCTCAAACCACTGAGCTATCCCTCCCCACTTATAAGGAATAGCCCTAATTACCATTTATATAGGTTTCTAATATATCTTTTAAGGTTGAATTTGGATCAGTTAGCCTGCTAGTTGCATAACCCATTCTGACCCTGTGTCACATCTATCAACTCAACTTTGATAGTATGAACCATCAATAGCCTTTTTTCTTTAGATTTTCCTGTACTCTTCGCTCACACATCTTGTGCTAAGAGGCCGGAGGCCAAGGTGTAGGCATCTGTCTATAAATAGGTTGGTCATTAATGACTCTAAGCACCTAATGAGCTCTCACTCAGACAGAAGAAAGGATTAATTACATTCAAGATAAAATCAGTTTTCTCCAGCATCTCTGCAGAGAGGTGAGTGTGGAAGGAATGGAACCACTTTAGAAAGGGGTACCGAGAGAGGGGGTGTTGGTCCAGACCTTTAAAAACACAGACTGGACAAGTCAGAAGAAGCTGGGGCACCAGCGTGGCAGAGGAGACTCGTTGGTTTCAGGGCTATGGCTGCAGCACAGAGACAGACTCCAACTGGAGGAGAAGCCAGGAGCTGCAGGAGGTGGCCCCTGGGAGAAGGGGCACCCAAGGCACAGCTCTGGGAAGGGTGTGCTGAAGCAATTGGATCATCTGGGGGGCTGGGCCAGAAACTAGTCTCAGGGCCTTGGCATGCAGGTCTCTGACCCCAGAGGGAGGCTCTTGAATGGAATCTGCATCCTGAGAGTGGGCCTAGAAATCCAGAGCCAGAAGCAAGGCCTGAACTTGGCTCTGACTCCGGAAAGCTTACAAGCACACATGGGTCCACCAAGCTCAGCTGCCTGGCAGGTATCAATCCTTGGGAGTTTGAGTGGTGCTGTGAGAGCAAACCTGGATCTGGTACACAGATTTGAGGGGACTGTGACTGGAAGGAGAGTGGGGCTGGTTGATCCCAAGCCTTTGGGGAGGTATCCACTAAATGTTCTCTTCACGCGAATGTGGCCCACTGTCCTCTGCCCTTAGTGTTTTCCTGAGTGTTCCAGTTCCTGAATTGATCCAGCCGGGTACCCTGAAAGAAATGCTACCTGAATCAGGCAGTGCCGGCTTGGGGTCAGGGAGGGTTTTTTTCTCTCCATTGAAAAGTGCTCCCGAGAATGCAAGAGGCAGGAAATCCCTGTTCTAGTGGATTTCATCTCAATGCTCTCTCTCTCTCTCTCTGCATTATCGTCCATCTCTCCCTTTCCTTTGTATCTCCTCCCCCACACACACCTCCCCCTCTCTCTGCTACTTCTAATGTGCATCCCACTTTAGGTGCCGGTTACAAACGCTGAAGGCGCTGTTATTCCCTAAACTTCAGTGGCAATGGCAGGTGTAGCGCTGTGAATCGCTGCATCTGAGAGCTGATCTGCCTGAACACAACGCAGTGTGCATTAGTCTTTGTAGTAATCCAGGTAAAACTAATTCCCTGCCCGTTAACATCAAGCAGCCTACTGAGTGCAAACTGCCACCAGCTCTGTATTAACCTGTCTGGAGGGATTGCTGGGCGGGTGGCAGCTTCATAGACTGGGCTGGAGGCTGCTCAAAAGATGTGGTCACTCTTAGAGCAGCAGCTGTTGCCCTGTTCCATTCCGCAGCCTTTGTGGCGATGTTGTGACAGCAGGCTTGCTAAAAAGCAGTAAATCTATAGAACAATGGGTTCCCCAGCTCAAGTGGATAGGAGCGAATGGGGTTGGGATGAGGAAGGCTGAGGAACTCCAGGCTGCTATTTTCAATACTCATGGTCTCTAGTAGCTCCTCCGTATGAAGGGGCAGCACAAGATCAGGATTGAGGATATTTGAAGTTGAAGCCAGCAACCGCCCCCATCAGGGCTGCGTAGGTTTTGTCAACTTTCATACTGGGGACACATTATTAGAGTGAAAGACCAGCAAACTCTAAATTGGGCATGTGACGTTGTGCAGTCTATATGGTTTTATAAAAATATGGTAATGAGTGAATATAATGTAACTGGAATATGCTTCATGCAAAAGGTCTCTTGTAAGGTATCATTACAAAGCTTATAATCTACTGAGTGTGATCATCCTATTTCTATAAATGTACCACTCTTGTATCAGAAACTAGAAATATGCAATATAACTCTGAGGGCCTATTGTAATTATGCAAACTGTGGGCCATTAATGGTGGTTTGGAATCTTAATGGCTCCCATCAACCACGACAATTGACTGGGGCTGTGTTTGCAAGCAAGCCTTCCTGTGAGTCAGGCTGGGAGGAATGAAGGCTTGGGGTCTTACAGTGACATGTGATCATGTCACCTGAACTGGAATCCATCTTTAACCTGTTGCTTTTCCAGTGAAGGGGGGTGGAAACCCAGAGAGACAAAGGATTCCCGCCTTATGCAAAAGATATATAAACGGGTGGAACAGAACAAAAAGAGAGGAGCCATTATGAAGAATTCCCTAGCTACCACCTGAGCTGGAACAAGAGCTGTACCGGGGAAAGAATTGTGCCCAGACCTGGAAGGTGTCCAGTCTCAGGAAAAAACTTACTGAAGCATCTCTGAGGGTGAGCTTATCTGTATTCCGTTTGATTAGACATAGATTTGGGCATTTTCTTTTATTTTGCTTGGTGACTTACCTTGTTCTGTCTGTTACTACTTGGAACCACTTAAATCCTACTTTCTCTATTTAATAAAATCACGTTTTACTTATTAATTAACTCAGAGTATGTATTAATACTTGGAGGAGCAAACAATTGTGCATATCTCTCTATCAGTGTTATAGAGGGCAAACAATTTATGAGTTTACCCTGCATAAGCTTTATACAGGGTAAAATGGATTTATTTGGGTTTATACCCCATTGGGAGTTGGGCATCTGGGTGCTAAAGACAAGCACACTTCTGTGAGCTGTTTTCAGGTAAACCTGCAGCTTTGGGGCAAGTAATTCAGACCCTGGGTCTTTGTTGGAGCAGACAGGAGTGTCTGGCTCAGCAAGACAGGGTGCTGGACTCCTGAGCTGGCAGGGAAAACAGGAGCAGAGGTAGTCTTGGCACATCAGGTGGCAGCTCCCACGGGGTTTCTGTGATCCAACCCATCACAGGGCATACCAAGGAAATCCACTACATGGCCAGGAATCACATGGGCAACAAAAGTTTCGGTGGCATGAGAAGGCTGCCACTGCACAAATATACAACCAAACCCCCTTAATCACCTTCCCAGAGATTGATCCGGGCAGCACTCGGTTTGCAAGGAGGCTACGTTCTTTTGGGATTTGCCATGAAGATGATGATGATGACTGATGGGATAAATGGCCTCCCAGATACTGTGGCAAAAGGTCCGTTGATCCAGTAATGTGTGTGAGGCTGATGTCTAACAAACAGAAAGCACAGCTGATACTTGCTGAAGAAGAAAAGGAAGAGAGACATTTTCAGTGGGTCACATATTTTGTGTGTGATGGTGTGACAGGGCACACTCGCGCCGCACTGGATGGGGAAGGGTTAACCCTACATTGTGGGCTGAGGAAGCTATTGATATGGGCAGAATATTTATCAGTACAAATGAGAATTCGGATTCAATTTGTCTGATGTTCAGCAGCTTATTAGAAAGAATTACACAAGCAGTTTAACAATATATAATGCATGTCTCCTTAGTGAGCCTCAATTCCCCAAGCATATACTCTCAGTAACTATGTTAGCCTTACACAGTATCCTGATTGGCAAAATGATTTGAAATGATGACCTCTTCTCTTCACTTCTCTTCTCAGTCATCAGGTCTATCAAAGATCCCCTGAGGCAAAGCCTTGACTGCATAGAGACCCTCTAGTTTAAAGTCCTACAAGGATCCCATGCAGCAGAATCTTTCCTACTCTGTCTTATGGCATTCCAGGCCTCTTCAGATAGTAATTAAGGAATCCCCCACAACACTAACTTACTTTGCTTAATGTTTATAACTTTTTCTCTCAAAGGAGTCACATGTCCCAGAAACATGCCTTATGGGTGTTCATTACTAATTATCTCCTAATTAATATTTTGGAAGGGGGTTGGAAGGAGGTATTTGTTATGAGACATTCCATATGTTTTATGAAAATATATTTATGAATGTGAACATGAAATAACTGGAATATGCTTTATGCCAATTACCCCTTGTATGATATCTGTCAGAAGTTAGAAACATAAGGTATAAACTTGAACAACTTATGTAATTATGAAAAGCAAGGGCCATTAAGGATACTTCAGAAACTTGATGACCAGAAACCAGAAGCTGTGAATGGCTTTGTTTTCATGTAACCTTCCTGTGGATGTGTGGGCCAGCCCATGCAGTATGGAGATGGGGATCTTCCAAAGACATGTGACCAGGTCACCTGGTACTGGAGCAATCTTAAAACATGTACTTTTCCATGAGGAGATGGTAGGGGGGTGTCAAACTGAGACAAAGGACTCTTGCCTTTGGCCAAATCTATGTAAGGGTATTGAGCAGGACAAAGGAGAGTGCCAGTCATGAGGAAACCCCTGCTTACCACCTAAGACATCTGCTGGAACTAACAAAGACTGAACGAGGGGGAAGGATTGGGCCCAGACTAGGAATGAGTCTAAACTGTAAAAGAAGTTTATTGGAACATCTTTGAGGATGAGATATTACATGTAACCAGTTTCTTAGTAAATTAAGCTTAGCCTTGTGTGTTTGTTTTATTTTGCTTAGTGACTTACTTTGTTCTGAACAAAAACACTGACCCAGGAACCTATCCTTGTAACAAAGCCCGATGCCAACTCTGTCCACATATCTATTCAAGTGACACCATCATAGGGCCTAATCACATCAGCCATACCATCAGGGGCTCGTTCACCTGCACATCTACCAATATGATATATGCCATCATGTGCCAGCAATGCCCCTCTGCCATGTACATTGGCCAAACCGGACAGTCTCTACGCAAAAGAATTAATGGACACAAATCTGACATCAGGAATCATAATACTCAAAAACCAGTGGGAGAACACTTTAACCTGTCTGGCCATTCTATGACAGACCTGCGGGTGGCTATCTTAAAACAGAAAAACTTCAAAAACAGACTCCAACGAGAGACTGCTGAGCTGGAATTGATATGCAAACTAGACACAATCAACTCAGGGCTAAATAGGGATTGGGAATGGCTGAGCCATTACAAACATTGAATCTATCTCCCCTTGTAAGTATTCTCACACTTGCTTCTTATCAAACTGTCTGTACTTGGCTACCTTGATTATCACTTCAAAAGTTTTTTTTCTCTTACTTAATTGGCCTCTCAGAGTTGGTAAGACAACTCCCACCTGTTCACGCTCTCTGTATGTGTGTATATATATCTCCTCGATATGTTTCACTCAATATGCATCCGAAGAAGTGGGTTGTAGCCCACGAAAGCTTATGCTCTAATAAATTTGTTAGTCTCTAAGGTGCTACAAGTACTCCTGTTCTTTTTGCGGATACAGACTAACACGGCTGCTACTCTGAAACTTTACTTTGTTCTGTACGCAATCTTTTACAATCACTTAAATCCTACTATTTATACTTAATAAAATCACTTTTGTTTATTAATAAACCCAGTGTAAGAAATTGTTACCTGTGCATACCTCTCTTTACTTCAAGAAAGAGGGCAAATAGTATGAACTCACACTGAACAAAAGTTTATATAATGTGAGATGAATTTATCTGGTGTTCAGGCTCCCAGAAAGTCTGCACACTGGGTGCTGGGGCAAATCCCTCTTAACTGAGAAGCCCCAGGGCTGAGTGAATCTCAGTACCTGTCTTCTGCAGAGGGCTGTTGTCCTAACTCTGGGTCTGTGCTGGAGGAGACCTGGAGGGTCTGCTCATCAAGACAGAGTTGAGGGTGCCCATTCTGGCAGAAGGGGTTATTCTCAGTGATACGCCAACACATCAAGTGACAGTCTCAAGGGGGTCTCTGTGACTGAACCCATAACAGAGATTGATACACGTTTACCCTCTCACCAATCATTCACTCAAGCTCCTACAGTGATGTTCTTCGAAGGGGTCATCTTTCCGAAGCTCACTGACTGTGTGTTTACTACAGTTTCTTTGCTTTGCAAGCTGGCATATTTACTGACAAAGGTCAGTATTAGGGCATACATGCAGAATACAGCCAGCCAGTGAATTTCCACATCAATTGCCTGATGCTAAGAGAACCTGCTCCCAGAATCCTCTAGCAAATTCAGACATGTCAAGCTATACTAATATCTGTCTAACCACATTCATTTGTAACAACTCTAGTAATTCATAATAATTCAGCACCATCCCAACAGAAGCCATGCCCTCTTTTCTCTGCTTGGCATATTCCAAATGCACTATGATAAAAGGGAGCAGCTCAGCTCATTTTGGGGCTGACCGCCGGGGTGGAAGGACATATGTCACTGGCTCCTGCCAAGGCTCAACCAAAGACTGAGACCCGGGGAACCAGAGACACATTACCCTAGGCAGATGACAAGGCACCCACAGAGGCCTCACAGAGTCCGGACTTGCCAGGAACAGCACAAACTGGAGAGCATGGAGACAACCAAGATGCCCAGACCACAGCAGCAGGAACTACAGTAGGAACTACAGCAGGAAGCAGCCCAGGGGAATTAGATAGTGGCCTGATAAGAGAACCGGACTTTTGAATCAGTGATTCGGTCAGAACTCCCCCACTGACTCACTGGCATACGCTCCAGCCACTACCAGGGCCCTGGGCTGGGGTCCAATGCAGAAGGAGGGCTGAGACGCCCCTACTGGGGCTGCCAACCCTGTTTTTTCACATGGTGGCCCCCTTCCTGACTGAAGTCGCTGTGCTGCAAAGCCTTACTGCCCTGCTCATGGGGGCAAATTTACTGACTTTGGCCACTAAGCCATACTGCCCCACTAATAGGGGCAAACCTATGGACTTTGGTCGCTAGGCCTTATAGCTGTGCTGACAGGGGAGAATTTACTGACTGTGGCCACTAGGCCTTATTCCCCTGCTGACTGGGTCCAAAATACCGATGGTAGCCACTGGGCCCTACAGCTCTGCTTACAGGGGTGAATTTACAGACTGTGGCCATGGGGCCTTAGTGTCTGTTGACCGGGGCAAATCTATTGCCTCTGGCCATTGGGCCACACTACCCAGGTATTAAGGGCAAGTACAATGACTTTGAACATTAAGCCTTATTACCCTGCTAATAAGGGTGAGGATATTGACTTGGGCTTGGGAGAAGACTCAGACATGGGTTACGTATGCTTCCAACCCCTATATCCTAAGAGAGATGGGGTGCTCTCACCCTGCACTGGACGAGGTTTTCCCCAACCGTGTCATACGTGATGGAGAATGTGGGCAGTGGCCCAGGCCTGAGGAGAGGCCTAAAGCCAATAGATTGGAGGAGGGTCTGGTTCTCCCCTCGATCGCCTTAGAATGCTAATGACTTGAAATTAGCAGATACCACCATGGATTTGGATAGTCTTGAAATGGCTCCTAGAAAGCCAGTAGCAACAAGCTGCACAGCAACAACAGCAACACACACAGCTGTTGCAACAGTGACTAGCCATCAACAGGAGATGAAGTGGGAGTTGGCTACTCAGCAGCCAGTGCTCATCTAATAAATGGCAGCATTCCTCCAGCTAGGAGGGCCTTTGGTTATTTCTCTACTGGACCTCAACCCAGGATCTTTACTGCTTGTCCTCCCGCAAAGACTCATGAAGATGGGGCCTGGAGATGTTCCCGATGCCTTTCTTCTGACATTTGAATGGGTGGCCACTGCTTCACAATGGCCAGCGGGATACTGGACCACCCTTCTAGCCCCTTACTTAATGGGGCCAGCACAGGTGGCCTACCACCACCCTGATCAGCAGGATGCCCTGGACTATGAAAAGGTGAAGGTGGCCATATTAGACCAGACCTGTATGAGCCATGAGATGTACCACCAGAGATTTCATCGGGAATGGTACCCTGCAGGGGCTAATCAGTGAGTGGTGGCTCAATGTCTCCAGGACTACGCTTGGCAATAACTAGAGCACAACAAGTGGTCTAATGCTCAGGTGGCAGAAATGGTAATTCTGGAACACTTCACGTGAATCCTCCCAGCGAGGGGGAAGGAGTGGTTGCATAGACACCGCCTCACAATGCTTACAGAAGCAGTAGGACTGAGGAAAGATTACTTGACAGCTGAGACTATGGAACCCTGACTCCAAAAGATGGAGGAACTCCACTGGGAGGATTACAATGCCTGTTGGGAGTCCTGACTAAGAGCACTGACCCAAATCAGAAGCCAACTGCTGCCCGAGGTCTTACATGGTGGGACAAGACCCCTGTGACATTATCTAATTGATCTATGAACATATAGATCATTATTGCAACCACTGTCACATAGTTGCAACAAATCTTGTACAAGGGGGTCAAGTGAGATGTCTATGAAAAGTTTGTAAGTTGCTGGTTATGATTACGCTGGTTATGTTTGTATTCATTACTATTTTTGTATTTGAAGTTATGATTATTGTCTGTGTACTTGTATTTCAATATGCTCAATTCTGAGTAGCACCAGTAAAGCATTTGCCTACCTTATTGAGAAATTAAGTGGCTCGTCAAGAGACACTTTACTGACAGCGGACCTTGGGAGATGCCAATCCACATCTAATGAGCCTTCCTGGAAACGTTCAAAATGGAACCAGCTGGGAAGATCACCTTCAACAACTCTCTAAGGTCCTCCACACATTTCGGGAGGCAGGACTCACAGCAAATCCAACTAGACTATAGAGAAAGAGGCTTTAGTCCATTGAATGGGCCATAGACTCTCTACAATACTTCCTTTTAGGGAATATCTTTTGGCTGGTTACTGACCATGCACCGTGGCACACACACCAGCCACTACCAGGGCCCTTGTGGCAGGGAAAACTCCACAGCAGCCCAATACTGTAGCATTTAATTTCAGAAAGGGGAACTACACAAAAATGAGGAGGTTCGTGAAACAGAAATTAAAAGGTACAGTACCAGAAGTAAAACCCCTGTAAGCTGCATGGAATCTTTTTAAAGACACCATAATAGAAGCTCAACTTAAATGTATACCCCAATTTAAAAAACATAATAAGAGAACCAAAAAAGAGCCACACTGGTTAAACAACAAAGTTAAAGAAGCAGTGAGAGGCTAAAAGGCATCCTTTAAAAGTGGAAGATAAATCCTAATGAGGAAAATAGAAAAGAGCATAAACTCAGGCAAATGAAGTGTAAAAATATAATTAGAAAGACCAAAAAAGAATTTGAAGAACAACTAGCCAAAGACTCCAAAAGTAATAGCATTTTTTTAAATACCTCAGAAGCAGAAAGCCTGCTAAACAACCAGTGGGGCCACTGGACAATCGAGATATTAAAGGAGTACTCAAAGACAATAAGGCCATTGCGGAGAAACTAAATGAATTCTTTGCATCGGTCTTTACAGTTGAGGATGTGAGATTCCCAAACCTGAGTCATTCTTTTTGGGTGACAGATCTGAGGAACTGTCCCAAATTGAGGTGTCATTAGAGGAGGTTTTGGAACAAATTGATAAACTAAACACTAATAAGTCTGCAGGACCTGATGGTATTCACCCAAGAGTTTGGAAGGAACTCATATGTGAAATTGCAGGACTACTAACTGTCATCTGTAAATTATCATTTAAATCAGCTTCTGTACCAGATAACTGGAGGATAGCTAATGTGATGCCAATTTTTTTAAAAGGGCTCCAGAGGTGACCCTGGAAATTACAGGCCCGTAAGCCTCACTTCAGTACCGGACAAATTGTTTGAAACTATCGTAAAGAACAAAATTGTCAGACACATGGATGAATGTGCAGAGGCAGCCAAAAAAGTGAACAGAATGTTGGGACTCATCAAGAAAGGGATAGATAGTAAGATATATTGGAATTGGATAAGGTTCATAAAAGGGCAACAAAAATGATCAGGGGTATACAATGGCTTCCAAATTAGGAGAGATTAATAAGACTGGGACTTTTCAGCTTGGAAAAGGGGTGTTTGGGGGGGGGGGGTATGATAGAGGTCTATAAAATCATGAGTGGTATAGAGAAAGTAAATAAGGAAGTGTTATTTACTCCTTCTCATAATACAAAAACAAGGGGCCACCAAAGAAAATTAATAGGTAGCAGGTTTAAAACAAACACAAGAAAGTATTTTTTTCACACAATGCATTGTCAAACTCTGGAACTCCTTGACAGAGGGTGTTGTGAAGGCCAATACTATAACGGGGTTCAAAAGGGAGCTAGTTAGATTCATGGAGGATAGGTCCATCAATCGCTATTAGCCAGGATGGGCAGGAATGGTGTCCCTAGCCTCTGTTTGCCAGAAGCTGGGATTGGGCGACAGGGCATGGATCACTTGATGATAACCAGTCTGTTCATTCCCTTTGGGGCACCTGCCATTGGCCATTGTCATAGAACAGGATACTGGGCTTGATTGACCTTCAGTCTGACTCAGTATGGCCATTCTTATGTTCTTATGTTCATAGAGAGCACATTTAAAAAGTTGAGGAGGATACCAAGCTGGGAGGGGTTGCAAGTGCTTTGGATGACAGGAGTAAAATTGAAAATGATCAGAACAAAGTGGAGAAATGGTTTGAAGTAAATAGCATGAAATTCAGTAAGAACAAATGCAAAATACTCCATTTAGGAAGGAGCAATCAGCTTCACACACACAAAATGGGAAATGACTGCCTAGGAAGGAGTACCGCAGAAAGGGATCTGGGGGTCATAGTGGAGCATAAGCTAAATATGAGTCAAGAGTGTAACACTGTTACAAAAAAAGTGAACATCATTCTGGGATGTATTAGCATGAGTGTTGTAAGCAAGACATGAGACGTAATTCTTCCGCTCTGCTTTGCGCTGATTAAGCCTCAAGTGGAGTATCATATCCAGTTCTGGGTGCTACATTTCAAGAAAGATGTTGACAAACTGGAGAAAGTCTAGAGAAGAGTAACAAAAATGATTAAAGGTCTACAAAATATAACCTATGACGGAAGATTGAAAAAAATGGGTTTGTTTAGTTTGGAAAAAGAAGACTGAGAGGGGACATGATAACAGTTTTCAATACATATGAGGCTGTCACAAGGAGAAGGGAGAAGAATTGTTCTTCTTAACCTCTGAGGATAGCACAAGAAGCAATGGGCTTAAATTGCAGCAAGGGAGATTTAGGTTGGACATTAGGAAAAACTTATTAACTCTCAGGGTGATTAAGCACTGGAATTCATTGCCCTAGGGAGGTTGTGGAATCTCCGTCATTGGAGATTTTTAAGGGCAGGTGAGACAAACACTTGTCAGGGATGGTCTAGATAATGTTTAGTCCTGCCATGAGTTCAGAGGACTGGACTAGATGACCTCTTGAGGTCCCTTCCGTTCCTATGATTCTGACTCTATGATTTTTTGTGAAAATCTTTTGGACATGTTAGGAGTAGTAAAACAGAAGCCCTTTGGGGATACTGTTTCTTGGCTAACACCTGTAAACAGGTTCAAAGCTTGTCACAACAGGGAAATGATAATAAACCTGGTCTGCTGTGTGGAAGAAGAAACTGAGGCACACCAGCTCATGGCATTAGTAAATATCTGTATTGAGTTGTCACCAGTTGGAAAAGCACAATGGTTAACAATGTGGCACAGACACAATGAGAGATTTTCTAGCAGCTCAGAGAAGGCACACTTGCTGACTTTTGAGATGACTAGGCTGATCTACAAAGTGTTAAAAGGTAGACAGAACTTTGCAAGAACATCTGTGGGTAATACTACAATGTTTGCAACACATGGGAGTTGTATGGTCAAAACACAAAGAGGTCCTTGGGCACACTGCCTCCGCATTTGTCAGGGGCTTCAGTGATTTAAAGAATTTAATTAGTAAATAAGGGGGGTGACTCTCTGTGCCCCAAAGCAATACCGTGGCACCCCCATATTTCACACGGTGATAGGATTATGCTGTGTTTTATACAAAGTATATCATGTAATATATCAATGAAAATGTTATGATTTGCTGAATATCTTTACCCTATTTGTATGCGTGTATCATTTTTGTACCTTAAGTTATGAAGATTGACTATGTCCCAGTATTTCAAATGTGTTTGCTCCTGAGTAACACCCACAAGGTAGTTGACATCCAGTCTAACCAGCACATAGTGGATGAACCATTCAAGGTAATGGCCCATCTGATGGACTTTCCTGTGAACTTTCTAGCCAGGATATGATTAATGTCCCCTGCTATGAATTACTAAAGAATGCAAGGCCATGTGACCAGTTCATCTTGTGTCTGTATTTTTCCACTAATTGTGCTGAGGGCTTTTGCTTGGAAAAATGACGTTCCCTCCACATGGCAAAAGCTATGACAGAATGAAGAGACATCATCACTTGGTCTCACTCCCCCCACAAGTCAACACCTTAGGAACAAGAACTGAACTGGGGATGTGGTACCAGGCTGAAGGGTTTCTAGCTTGCGTATGGAAGATTGATGGACTGTTTGTACCATGAGGCTGAGACACAGTTTGATGCAAACCCTGTCTAGTTTATAGAACTTAGAATGCAGTTTTGTTTTTTTCTTAGGTAACCAACTTTGATCTTTCATCACTACGCTATTACTTATAATCACTTAAGATCTATCATTCTGTACTTAATAAATCTGTTTTTCCCCACCTAAAATAGTGTGTTGTTAGAAATGTTTATTTGTTTGAAATTTGCAAGGGAAGTCTGCTCAGGAACAGGGGCTGGTCCATTGTCCTCTTCACACTGAGGGAGGGAGAGACTAGGTAACAAACTCACACTGGTCAGGCTCTGAACCAGGGTAAGATGGTACAACTGTGGGGACCTATACAACGGAATGGGCTGGAGTCTCTCTATTACTGTTTCACGAGTGAAAGTATTCATGTAACTGTAGATGGGTGTGCCTTTGTCTGGGTTTTTTGCAAGACCTGGGGAGGATTGTGGCTTCCCACAGCCTCACAATGTGAGGGGGTCACAGATTGGCATGCAAGAGGACTCAGTGGTTGCACCCTGGGGAAGTCTGTCACACCCACCAATGAGCAAGTCCTTCTAGACCATTTTCCACTTGTCACGAGATCAGTTACTGACTGTGGTTATGGCAGAGAAGTCAGAACTCTTCAGTTCTGTCTGTCATTCTCTCTGTGACCTTGGCCAAGTCACATGTCCCTTTGCCTCTGTTTACGTATCTGTATATTGGGGATATGTTCATAGTGACTTGCCTTTGCTAAGAGTTTTGAAGATCCTTAAATGTAAGGTGGTGCACAGTATGATAACAGTTACTGATGAGAATTACAGATCTCTGATCCCTTATCAAAAGCCCTGTGTGCCTGCAGAAAGTGTTAATGTCTCCCCTAAGTCATCTTTTCCATAACTGTTTATCTACTATCCATCTGTCCAACCTGGGAATTTACAGGATATCAGACCCTATGGAGACATAGACATTATCCATCATTTTCTTACTAATCAACTATAATTGTTAAATATACACAAATACACAGAGCACCCTGTTCCTCTCTCAGCACAGAGCCCAAGAGTGCTCATCTCCCTTTGGGAAGGTCCCTTATTTACTGTTTACACAGAAGTGCAGACATGGAAAGAGAGAGATTGGCTAGAGTATCTCCGGTCTCTGGCATGTTTATATTCAAATGTTGCTTCTCCCCTAGAGGCTGAACGAATCCCCCTGGGATTTCACAGAGCCATATTATAAACAGTGCAGATGCCTGTGTCTTCTTTTGTTGTCTGATGCTGCTGCAGATGCGGGAGTGAGAGAGGTGTGGGACACGGCTACCTGAGGGGGATTCCCAGGGAAGACACTTCCATCTCAGGATTCACAGGTACTGCATTTCTTGACAAGGAGCTCACCAGCTCGACAAACCTAATGTAATGTGTGTGTGGTGGGATAGAGTGAAAGCCTGTGGTCCTTTCTGCTCTGCACCCCCAGTAAACATCTCAAAGACCTTGGTAAGGGTGATGAGTTTCCTCCAGTATTACAGGCCAAAATATCACCTTTTGCTGTGGCTCCCCAGCTGGCTGATGGCCTCTGGCCCAAGGTGACTGCATTTCAGTGAAGAAGGGATCCTTCAAGATGAAAGGTGTTAGTAGATGTATAACATAAAGTGAAATGTTGAGGCTGTGGCCCATAGTTTAGTCAGAACCCACTGAGGCAAACATTCCCTTGGAGTAGGAACTGAGTAAAGACCTCATGAGCTAGTTGGGTGTTAATGCACAAATACTGTTACCGCCCCCTCTTGCATTTCAGGGCTCTGGCTGTTAATGCAGGAGGGGAGCTGTTAGCTGACATTTATCTGCTGGAAAGGATGGCGGTGCTAGGGCTCCTCCATGGAACAACTATAAGAATTTTTCAACATACACAAGACGTCTTCTCTGCTGATTTCATTCAAGAAGTCGGCTGACATGTTATCTCTAAAACTTTCAAAAAAACCTTTCAGCCTGAAGCAGACACCCAGCATGGGAAATTTCAGTCCAAATGCTTAACCTTTGGCAAACTTATGAGCAATTGAATATGAGGTCTCCTAATTGAAGGTGTCAGACAGCCTTAACTAAAGTTGCTGTCACCAGCACCACCCACAATGGCAATCTATTTGTATGTCCAATAATATCTGTAGCAAGGAGTTCCACAGGCCAAATATATATTATGTAAACAATTTTCTTTGATCAATGTAATATGTTCAGACTTTCAGGGTAATTGAATGTTCCCATGTACACCAGTGCTAGAAGTGTAAATAATAAGATGGGTGAACTAGAGTGCTTCATATGAAATGAGGATATTGATATAATAGGCATCACAGAGACTTGGTGGAATGAGGATAATCAAAGGGACAAAATATATCGAAAGGATAGAACAGGTTATGTTCATGGGGAAGTGACATTATGTGTGAAAGAAAATATACAATAAATGAAGTAAAAATCATAAATGAATCAAACTGTATCATACAATCTTTATGGATGGAAATTCCATGCTCTAATAATAATATAGTGGTAGGGATATATTACCGAACACCTGACCAGGATGGCAATAGTGAATGTGAAATGCTCAGAGAGATTAGAAAGACTATTGGAATAAAAAAAATGCAATAATAATGGGGGATTTCAATTATCCCCATATTGACGGGGTACATGTCACCTCAGAGTGAGATGCAGTTGACACCTTAAATGACGGCTTCTTGGAGTAGCTGGTCCTGGAACCACAGGAGGAGAAGCAATTCTTGATTTAGTCCTAAGTGGAGAAAAGGATCTGGTCTAAGAGGTGAATATAGCTAGACTGCTTGGTGATAGTGACCATAATATAATGAAATTAAATATCCCTGTGGCAGGAAAAACACCACAGCAGCCCAACACTGTAGAATAAACACTGGCAAATGAACTGTAAAAATACAATTAAGAAAGCCAAATAAGAATTTGAGGAACAGTTAGCCAAAGACTCAAAAAGTAATAGCAGGAAGACTGCTAAATAACCAGTGGGGCATTTGAAGATTGAGGTGCTAAAGGAGCACTCATGGATGATAAGGCCATTGTGGAGAAACTAAATGAATTCTTTGCATCAGTCTTCACAGCTGAGGATGTGAGGGAGATTCCCAGACCTGGGCCATTCTTTTTAGGTGACAGATCTGAGCAACTGTCCCAGATTGAGGTATCATTAGAGGAGGTTTTAGAAAAAATTGATAAATTAAACAGCAATTAGTCACCAGGACCAGATGGTATTCATACAAGAGTTCTGAAGGAACTCAAATGTGAACTTGCAGAACTATTAACTGTAGTCTGTAACCTATCATTTAAATCAGCTTCTGTACCAGATGACTGGAGGATAGCTGATTTCACACCAATTTTTAAAAAGGACTCCAGGGGTGATCCCGGCAATTATAGGCCTGTAAGCCTGACTTCAGTAGTGGGCAAACTGGCTGAAACTATATTGTCAGATTTCAGAGTAGCAGCTGTGTTAGTCTGTATCCGCCAAAAGAACAGGAGTACTTGTGGCACCTTAGAGACTAACAAATTTATTAGAGCATAAGCTTTCGTGGGCTACAACCCACTTCTTCGGATGCATATAGAGTGAAACATATATGGAGGAGATATATATACACACATACAGAGAGCATGAACAGGTGGGAGTTGTCTTACCAACTCTGAGAGGCCAATTAAGTAAGAGAAAAAAAACTTTTGAAGTGATAATCAAGATATCTCAGTACAGACAGTTTGATAAGAAGCAAGTGTGAAAATACTTACAAGGGGAGATAGATTCAATGTTTGTAATGGCTCAGCCATTCCCAGTCTTTATTTAATCCTGAGTTGATTGTATCTAGTTTGCATATCAATTCCTGCTCAGCAGTCTCTCGTTGGAGTCTGTTTTTGAAGTTTTTCTGTTTTAAGATAGCCACCCGCAGGTCTGTCATAGAATGGCCAGACAGGTTAAAGTGGTCTCCCACTGGGTTTTGAGTATTATGATTCCTGATGTCAGATTTGTGTCCATTAATTCTTTTGCGTAGAGACTGTCCGGTTTGGCCAATGTACATGGCAGAGGGGCATTGCTGGCACAAGATGGCATATATCACATTGGTAGATGTGCAGGTGAACGAGTCCCTGATGGTATGGCTGATGTGATTAGGCCCTATGATGATGTCACTTGAATAGATATATGGACAGAGTTGGCATCGGGCTTTGTTACAAGGATAGGTTCCTGGGTCAGTGTTTTTGTTCAGTGATGTGTGGTTGCTGGTGAGTATTTGCTTTAGGTTGGGGGGTTGTCCCACCTGTTCATGCTCTCTGTATGTGTGTATATATATCTCCTCAATATATGTTTCACTCTATATGCATCCGAAGAAGTGGGTTGTAGCCCATGAAAGCTTATGCTCTAATAAATTTGTTAGTCTCTAAGGTGCCACAAGTATTCCTGTTCTTTATATTGTCAGAGATATGGAGGAACAGCTACTAAAGGACCTCTCAAAACTGGCTGACTGGGCAACAAAATGGCAGATGAAATTTAATGTTGATAAATGCAAAGTAATCCACAGTGGAAATCATAATCCCAACTCTACATATAAAATGATGGGTTCTAAATTAGCTGTTACCGCTCAAGAAAGAGACCTCTGAGTCATTCTGGATAGTTCTCTGAAAACATCCACTCAATGTGTAGCGGCAGTCAAAAAAAGCAAACAGAATGCTGGGAATAATTAAGAAAGGGATAGATAATAGGACAGACAATACCATAATGCCTGTATATAAATCCATGGTATGCCCACACAGTGAATACTATGTGCAGATGTGGTCACCCCATCTCAAAAAATATATTGGAACTGGCAAAGGTTCAGAAAAGGGCAACAAAATTATTAGGGGTATGGAACGGCTTCTGTATGAGAACAGATTAATAAGACTGGGAGGTTTCAGCTTGGAAATGAGACGGCTAAGGTCTATATAATCATAACAGGTGTAGAGAAAGTAGATTGTTTACTCCTTCTCATAACACAAGAACTAGGGGTCACTAAATGAAATTAATAGGCAGCAGGTTTAAAAAAAAATAAAAGAAAGTATTTCTTCACACAACACATGTTCAACCTTTGGAACTCCTTGCCAGGGGATGGTGTGAAGTCCAAGACCATAACAGGGTTCAAAAAGTACTAGATAAGTTCATAAATCAATGGCTATTAGCCTGGGTGGGCAGGGATGGTGTCCCTAGCCTCTCTTTTCCGGAGGCTTGGAATGGGCGACAGGGGATGGATCACTTGATGATTGCCTTTTCTGTTCATTCCCTCTGGCACCTGGCACTGGCCACTGTCAGAAGGCAGGACACAGGGCAGGACCTTTGATCTGGTGCAGTATGGCCGCTCTTATGTTCTAATGTTCCCTTATTCATGTGTTGTGAGAAAGATTAAATATAAATGCCTGATCTACATTCTTTATTGATAGATTCATAGGGTTTAAAGTCAGAAGGGACCATTGGATCATCCAGTCTGACCTCCTGTATAACACAGGCCTTTTAATTTCACCAGTTTACCCTTGTATTAAACCCCTTAACTTGTGTTTGACTATGGTCTGGTCTAAACTAGGATTTTACATCACAGAATCATAGAGCCGCAGGGTGAGAAGGAACCTCAAGGGTCAGCTAGTCTAATTCCCTGCCAAGATGTAGGATTTGTTGTGTCAAACCATCCTATACAGATGGCTACTCAGCCTCCTTTAGAAAACCTCAAGTGAAAGAGCTTTCATTATTTTCCGAGGCACCTCTTCCATTGTCCTGCTGTGCTTAAAGTTAGGAATTTTGATCTGAAAGATTTAGATTAATCTAAATCTGCTCTGCTGTAGTTTGAGCCCACAGCATCTTGTCATGTGCTCTGTATTTGAAGAGTCTTATCATGTCCCCTCTTAATCTCCTTTTTCCCAAACTAAACATAACCAGTTCCTTTGGCCTTTGCTGGTATGACTTGCATTCCATCCTTCTGAGCATCTTTCTCACTCTCCTCTGAACCCTCCCCAGTTGTGTTTTAAATCTTTTTATTACCCTGTCAAGTTATCTTCCCTCATGATTTTGCAGGTGCAATTCTTTTAACCTAAGCCGGTAGAATATAAGCTTAGGGGGTTTTCATGCGGGTCCCCACATATTAACCCCAGAGTTCAGAGTGTGTGTGTGTGTGGGGGGGAACCCTGACACAGCGGTGGAAGCACAGACCTCAGGATTTTAAAATGAGACATTTTTCCTTTTAGGTGATTGAAAGCCAGGGATGGTTTTTTTTTCCTTTCCTTTTCTTTGCTGCCTGAGGAAGAACAGGCAGGCAAAAGGGCCCAGCCTGAAAAAATACGTTTTTTTTTAAGGGACACATTTTTATTTTTATTTTTTATTTTTAGCTGAGACCAGCTGGAGTTTTTTTTCTTTGCCTGAGGGCAGAGTAGTTAAGCTACAGCAAGGGAATTCACAAGCTGGTTTTCCCCTACCTCTCCGGGTAGGCTACAGTAAGGGCAGGAAGGTTAGCAAAATGCCTAAAAGTGAGGTCCAGAAGAAATTGGAATTAGCCAGATTGGCGGCTGAAGAGAAAAAGAAGGAACATGAAAGAGCCCTGGAATTAAAGGAGAAAGAATGGGAAGCTCAAAGAGTTGCTCATGAGAGAGCCCTGGAGCTGAAACGGCTGGAACAAGACAATGCACTGACTATACTGGAATAGAAGAAACAGAATCCCGATGTAGGAAGATCCAACTCTCCAAATAGCCACCAGTGGGAACGGTTGTGTCCAGCATATAAGGAGTCTACTGGCATCGCCTAATATTTCATCACCTTTGAGAGACTGTGTACCATCCACTCTATTCCTGATAATCAGAAGCTGACTACTTTGGTTGCAAAATTGACTGGAAGAGCTCCGGACATATTCAATAAGATGCCTACTGGTGAAGCTTCTGACTAATGTAAATTTAAGGATTTGTTTTTTAAACAATTTCAAATTACACCTGAAAATTACAAAGTAAAATTTAGAACCATTAAGAGAGGGGCTGAACTAAGTAATGTGGCATATGTAAACCAGACAAAGGATCAGGGAGATAAATGGTTCAAAGGAAGAGGTGTAACTAGCTTTGAAGAGATGTGTGATTTGGTTGTACAGGAGCATTTCCTGGCTATGTCCAATGATGGTGTAAAACAGTGTTTATGGGATAAGAAAATGGATTCAGCAGAAAGTCTTGCTTCTTATGCTGATCAATATGAGCAGTCCCAGAACATCAGAGAGGCGGGACAAATCGGAACAAGACGGGTGGAGGTAGCAGAGAGGAACAACCCTGGAAGCAGTTTGGGCAGATACCAGAAGGTACACCCAGAACCAATACCCTACTACCAGGGGCAGCCCAAGGTCCCCTCTACACACCAAGGAAAACACCAGAACCTTATCATCCCACAACACCGTTCTCCAGCAACCCACCTCACCCCAGTGACAGGTCAGCTGGGTGATGTTTTAAATGTAACAAGCTGGGTCATATGAATTCCAACTGCCCCAAGAATCCCAACAGATTGCAGTTCATTGCACTGGGGTCACACCAAAGGTCCTCAGGCCCAGATTCCTCCCAGATACCTTCAGAGCGAAGGGAAACTGAGTGTGAGTGGGAAGAAAGTTATCGCATGGAGAGACACTGGAGCACAGGTGTCAGCTATCCACCAATCCTTAGTGGACCCCAAATTCATCAACCCAGAGGCCCAAGTGATGATTCAATGCTTCAAGTCAAACTCTTTTAACTTGCCTACAGCCAAGTTGCCTGTCCAGTACAAGGGCTGGTCAGCAACGTGGAATTTTGCAGTGTATGATGATTATCCCATTATCATGCTGCTGAGGGAAGACTTGGCCAACCATGTGAATATAGCCAAGTGGGTGGGAATGGTCACCCGCATCCAGGCTAAGCAAGCCTTCACACCTATACCTGTTCCTGAACCTTCTACAAGGGCCCCATCTGTGTTACCAGAGACCCAGACTGAGGTGGAGGAACTGGATCCCATGCCAATGTCTGCAGCAGCAGTAGTGAATCCAGTCCTAGAGACCCAACCAGAACCAGTCCCAAAACTGGAAGTGGCAGAGCAACCAGAACCAGAACCATTGCCAGCACTGAATCCAGCACTTGCAACCCCATCTGCAACTCCAATGCCAGAGGGCAACACCAAGCCTGCACTGGCAGTAGCAGCTAAACCTGCACAAGAGGCTCAGCTGGAGCCTGAAATACAAGCTAGTGCACCAGTGGAAAGTGGTTCACAGTCAATGGAAAAAACCCCTTCACTTGCATTGCTTCCAGAGGGACCAAGACCACAATCCATTGAGGAACTGATGTCTCCAGGATCAAGTGAACTGTTCGAGGCAGAGCAGGAAGCAGATGAGAGGCTCCAGTGAGTTTGGACGGCGGCATGAAGTGAACCACAACCTCTCAGCTTTTCTAATAGGTCCTGGTATGTTGTAGAAAGAGGACTTTTATACAAGGAAACTCTTTCTGGTGTGCAGACAGTTGGTAGTTCCAACTAGGTACCAGGTAAAGCTCTTGAGCTCAGCCCATGATCATCCTAGTGGCCATGCTGGGGTGAACAGGACCAATGACCGTTTGGAGAGGCCATTCCACTAGGAGGGAATGGGCAAGGACATTTCCACTTACGTCCAGTCTTGTGAGGTGTGCCAAAGAGTGGGAAACCCCCAAGACCAGGTCAAAGCCCCTCTCCAGCTACTCCCCATAATTGAGGTGCCATTTCAGCAAGTATCTGTGAATATTCTGGGCCCTTTCCCAAAGAAGACACCCAGAGGAAAACAGTACATACTGACTTTCATGGATTTTTCCACCTGATGTCCAGAAGCAGTAGCTGTAAGCAACACCAGGCTAAAAGTGTGTGCCAGGCATTAACAGACATTTTTGCCAGGATAGGTTGTCCCTCCGAAATAATTATGAATTCGGGAACTAATTTCGTGGCAGGGACCATGAAAAGCCTTTGGGAAGCTCATGGGGTGAACCATATGGTAGCCACCCCTAACCACCATCAAACAAATGGCCTGGTGGAGAAGTTTAATGGAACTTTGGGGGCCATGATACATAAATTTGTGAATGAGCACTCCAACAATGGGGAACTAGTTTTGCAACAGTTGCTCTTTGCCTACAGGGCTGTACCACATCCCAGTCTGGGCTCTTCACCATTTGAACTTGTGTATGGCCAGGAGGTTAAGGGGACATTACAGTTGGTGAAGCAGCAATGGGAGGGGTTTACACCTTCTCCAGGAACTAATATTCTGGATTTGGTAAAAAACAACCTACAAAACACCCTCTGAGACTCTTTAGCCCTTGCTAGAGAAAACCTAAAAGATGCTCAAAATAAGCAAAAGGCCTGGTATGACACACATGCCAGAGAGCATTCTTTTAAAGTAGAGGACCATAGAATCATAGAATCATAGAATATCAGGGTTGGAAGGGACCTCAG
>NW_020688747.1:25274-35036 GCF_002925995.2 Terrapene triunguis | reverse complement strand
GAATCATAGAATATCAGGGTTGGAAGGGACCTCAGGAAGTCTCTAGTCCAACCCCCTGCTCAAAGCAGGACCAATTCCCAACTAAATCATCCCAGCCAGGGCTTTGTCAAGCCGGGCCTTAAAAACCTCCAAGGAAGGAGATTCCACCACCTCCCTAGGTAACGCATTCCAGTGCTTCACCACCCTCCTAGTGAAATAGTGTTTCCTAATATCCAACCTAGACCTCCCCCACTGCAACTTGAGACCATTGCTCCTTGTTCTGTCATCTGCCACCTCTGAGAACAGCCGAGCTCCATCCTCTTTGGAACCCCCCTTCAGGTACAACTACCTGAACCCCCCTTCAGGTAGTTGAAAGCAGCTAGGTCCCTCTGTATCCGATCGCTACCCTCCAGCGTATCTACCACGCCTCCCACTTTACTGTCATCTGCAAACTTGCTGAGATTGCAGTCCACACCATCTTCCAGATCATTAATAAAGATATTAAACAAAACTGGCCCCAGGACCGACCCTTGGGGCACTCCGCTTGAAACCGGCTGCCAACTAGACATGGAGCCGTTAATCACTACCCGTTGAGCCCAATGATCTATCGAGCTTTCTATCCACCTTACAGTCCATTCATCCAGCCCATACTTCTTTAACTTGGCGGCAAGAATACTGTGGGAGACCGTATCAAAAGCTTTGCTAAAGTCAAGGAATAACACATCCACTGCTTTCCCCTCATCCACAGAGCCAGTTATCTCATCATAGAAGGCAATTAGGTGAGTCAGGCACGACTTCCCCTTGGTGAATCCATGCTGACTGTTCCTGATCACTTTCCTCTCCTCTAAGTGTTTCATAATTGATTCCTTGAGGACCTGCTCCATGATTTTTCCAGGGACTGAGGTGAGGCTGACTGGCCTGTAGTTCCCCGGATCCTCCTTCTTCCCCTTTTTAAAGATGGGCACTACATTAGCCTTTTTCCAGTCATCCGGGACCTCCCCCGATCACCATGAGTTTTCAAAGATGATGGCCAATGGCTCCGCAATCACATCCGCCAACTCCTTTAGCACGCTCAGATGCAGCGCATCCGGCCCCCTGGATTTGTGCTCATCCAGTTTTTCTAAATAGTCCCGAACCACTTCTTTCTCCACGGAGGGCTGGTCACCTCCTCCCCATACTATGCTGCCCAGTCCAGCAGTCTGGGAGCTGACCTTGTTTGTGAAGACAGAGGCAAAAAAAGCATTGAGTACATTAGCTTTTTCCACATCCTCTGTCACTAGGTTGCGTCCCTCATTCAGTAAGGGGCCCACACTTTCCTTGACTTTCTTCTTGTTGCTAACATACCTGAAGAAACCCTTCTTGTTACTCTTAACTTCTCTTGCTAGCTGGTCATGGTCTTGGTCTTGCCAAGAAGGCTAACAGCATTTTGGGCTGTATAAGTAGGGGCATTACCAGCAGATCGAGGAATGTGATCATTCCCCTTTATTTGACATTGGTGAGGCCTCATCTTCAAGACCAGGTCATGGTCTTGAAGATGATCCAGGACCATAGGATGGAAGCATCATGGGGAGGGCCATTTATGGTCCAAGAGCGCCTGGGAGCTGTTAACTATCTCATAGCATGCCCCACCTCAAACTGAAAGCCTAAAGTATACCATCTTAATTCTCTAAAGCCCTTTTATTCCAGAGAATTAAAGGTTTTTCAGTTTACAGCTCAGGGAGGAGATGACTCTGAGTGGCCTGAGGGTGTCTACTATGAATGAAAAATTGCTGGTGGGGTGGAAGATGTACAGAGCAACAGCAGATCAAGGAGCTGTGCACTAGCTTTGCACCGATGTTCTCAGCCACCCCAGGATGGACCGAACGGGCATACCACTCCATTGACACAGGTAATGCTCACCCAATTAGAGCCCAATCTAACCGGGTGGCTCCTCAAGCAAAACTGCTATAGAATGGGAGATCCAGGACATGCTACAGATGGGGTGTAATCTGCCTCTTTGACAGTGCATGGGCATCTTGGGTGGTTCTTGTTCCCAAACCAGATGGGGAGATATGCTTTTGCATGGACTACCGTAAGCTAAATGCTGTAACTTGCCCGGACAACTATCCAATGCCACGCACAGATGAGCTATTGGATAAACTGGGATGTGCCCAGTTCATCTCTACTTTAGACTTAACCAAGGGGTTCTGGCAAGTACCGCTAGATGAATTTGCCAATGAAAGGTAAGCCGTCATCACCCTTAAGGGGCTGTATGAATTTAACATGCTCCCTTTTGGGCTGCGAAATGCACCTGCCACCTTCCAGAAACTTGTAGATAGTCTCCTAGCGGGATTGGGAGAATCTGCTGTTGCCTACCTTCATGATGAGGCCATATTTTCTGATTCATGGGCAGAACACCTGGAGCATCTACGAAAAGTGTTTGAGCGCATAAGGGAGGCAGGACTAACTGTTAAGGCTAAAAAGTGTCAAATAGGCCTAAACAGAGTGACTTGCCTTGGACACCAGGTAGGTCAAGGAACTATCAGCCCCCTACAAGCCAAAGTGGATGCTATCCAGAAGTGGCCTGTCCCAAAGTCAAAGAAACAGGTCCAATCCTTCTTAGGCTTGGCTGGATATTACAGGCAATCTGTACCACACTACAACCAAATCACTGCCCCACAGACAGACCTGACCAGAAAGAAACAGCCAAATGCAGTTCAGTGGACTGATGAGTGTCAAAAGGCCTTTTAACCATCTAAAAACGACACTCATGACTGACCCTGTGCTAAGGGCCCCAGACTTTGACAAACCTTTCCTAGTAACCACAGATGCGTCCGAGCGTGGTGTAGGAGCAGTTTTAATACAGGAAGGACCAGACCAAGAATTCCATCCTGTCGTGTTTCTCAGCTAAAAACTGTCTGAGAGGGAAAGCCACTGGTCAGTCACAGCGAAGGAATGTTACACCATTGTGTACGCTCTGGAAAAGCTACGCCCATGTGTTTGGGAATGGCGTTTCCACCTGCAGACCAACCATGCTGTGCTAAAATGGTTTCATACCATCAAGGAAAATAACAAGAAACTTTTTTGGTGGAGTTTAGCTCTACAAGATTTTGATTTTGAAATACAACACATTTCGGGAGCTTCTAACAAAGTGGCTGATGCACTCTTCCATGAAAGTTTACCAGAATCAACTGGTTAAAATCATCGTTGAAATGTGGGAAATACTGTTAGCTCTTATATAATCAGTAGTTTGTCTAGAGGTGCATGTGTCTTATTAACTCTGTTTTCTCCTTGAGCTCCAGGAAGAAATCACAGCCAGTGTGGAACAGGCTGTCCAGCACCCTCTGTGATTTGGATAGGGGGGGCATGTCATAAATATAGAGGGAAGGGTAGCAACCTTTATGTATGCAGTAGCATAAAATCCCTCTTTGGCAGCTGTACTGGATTGCTTTACCTGTAAGGGATTAAGCAGTTCAAATAACCTAGTTTGCACCTGACCAGGAGGCCCAATGAGGAAAGAAGATACTTTCAAATCTGGGAGGAGGGAGGATTTGTTTGTTGTTCTTTTTTGTTGTTCCTCTCCGGATGGAGGGAGAAGCCAAGCAGGAACAACATCTCCTGAAAATATAACTGGAATAATCCATCTAAAACCACAGAAACAGTGAGTAGGGCAAGGAAATGTGTTAGGTTATCTTTTGTTTTAGCTTGTGAATTTTCCCTATGCTAAAGAGGTAGTTTCATTCCTGTTTTTGTAACCGTGAAGCTGAGCCCAGAGGGGAATCCTCTGTGTTTTAAATCTTGTTATTACTCTGTAAAATTACCAGAAATCCTGATTTTGCAGGTGTGATTCTTTTTCTTTTTTCTTTATAATAAAGTTGGGTTGGGAAACAAGCACTGACCTGGTGGGATTACATCGTTATGCAGGTCTGGGATGACAAGCAGTGGCTTCGGAACTTTAGGATGAGGAACGCCACCTACCTGGAATAGTGTGCTGAGCTTGCCACAGCCTTGGAGCACAAGGACACCCAACTGAGAGCTTTCCTCTTGGTGGAGAGGTGCGTGGTGATCTCAGTGTGTAACCAACTGACTCCAGGCTGTTACCTGTTTTTCTGTGAATCCATTTGGAGTTGGGAAGTCGATTATTGGGACTGCATTAATGCAAGTGTGCAGGGTCATTAATTACATCCTGGTGCACAAGACCGTGACCCTTGGTAATGTGCTTGAACTTGTGGATGGCTTTGCAGAAATGGGTTTCCCCAACTGCGGAGGTGTGATAGATGTCACACATATTCCAATTTTGGCACCGGGCCATCTTGCAATTGGTTCTTCTCCATAGTGTTGCAGGCGCTCATAGATCACCGTGGGCGTTTCACTGACAATGCATGGTTATCTGGAAAAGTGCACAATGCATCAATCTTTAGGAACACCATCCATTACTACAAGGTTTAAGTGGGGACTTTCTTTCCAGACCAGAAGATCCCCAGAGTGGATGTCAAAATGCCCATATTGATCCTGGGAGACCGGGCATTACTCTTAATGCCATGGCTTATGAAGCAGTACATGGGAGATCTGGATAGCAGTAAGGAGAGTTTCAACAATAGAGTGAGTAGGTGCAGGATGACTGTGGAATGTGCATTTGGCAGATTAAAGGCACGCTGGTGAGGCCTTTATGGCACGTTAGACCTCAATAAGGAAAATTTTCCCATGGTCATAGCCACGTGTTGCACATTGCATAATATTTGTGAAGGAAAGGGTGAAAAGTTTTCTCAGGCTGAGGGAGAACAGTTGGCTGCTGATACCAAGGCTGTTATAGTGACACAACAGGGGACAATTCAAATCGGGGAGGCTTTGAGGCAACATTTTGAAAATGAGAACCAGTCACATTTGTTGCTGTGCTTGGGTTTGTAATGCATAATGAAGTCCAGTTTTCGTAGGGTAGGAAGCAGCTGTGATTCTTCTGGGTGAGGATTCAATGTAAGGCAATGACAAAACTGCTTGCTTTTTTGCTGCTGACATCTATTATCATAACTTGCATGGAAACAAAGAGTGCTTATTATACAAATACTTTTGCTTTTATTGCCAAAAAACACAACACCATGCACACACACACAGACACACACACTTTCTTGGGAAACGGAGGTACCAGGGGAGGGCTGAATTTTGGAGCTGAGCATAAGTCCAGCTGCTGTTTGAAAAGATGTCTGAGGGTGGTGGAGTGTAGGGGAAAGCATGAACACCCAGAAATCAGAAAGGAGTCTGTTTGTGGGGTTTGGGGAGGACATGGGAAACAGCTCTGAATGTGCTGAAGGGGAGGGCAGACACACATCTGCTCATTCTGGAGTATTATGAGGGACTGCAGCATGTCGGTTTGCTGCTCCAAAACTTTTATCAGCCTCTCCATTGTATCCCTAGTGTATGCCTAATTTTCTATTGTTTCATGCTTGTTGCTTTCCATCCACTTCCTGTGTTCTGTCTTGTCTGTATGAGAGTACTGCAGCATCTGCTGGACTATATCTTCTTTGCTCCATCTTAGGAGCTTTCTTATCCGGTGGAGATGCTTGGCTAGAGTGGAGGTGGTGCCTCCTTTCAAGGAAATATTTCGTGAAGCATTATTGTTAAGTACATGTACCATATTGAAATGCTACATTAAAATACACTGCTGGTAACACACCAATCACTTTTTGGTTGACCCTTGACAAGCACACATGCCGGTGAACACTGCAAGCATGGTGAGTGTACCCTGGGGTGGGGGACATTGTGCGTAGGAGAAAAGCAATGTGAAAGGGGTCACAGGGAACTGCTTAGGGGACAATACTCTAAGGTTTCCCACCCTTTTCCACAGGCAGAGGACATTGTGGCCGTTATCTCTCTCCTGAGGATAAGCAAGGAAGCAAGGATGCATCTACTACATGTTTGCAGTTTCTGCCCAGGTCTCTATACTGCTCGCCTGTGTGCCTCTTTGGTCCTTGCCCGAGTAATTGCAGAATGGGGCAGGAAATTGTCCCTCAATGGGGGAAGGAACAAAGCAGCTCTGCCAAAGAACCTCTGGCAGAGAACTGCTGAGTTCCTGCAGAAAAGTTTTCTAGAGATCTCTCTTGAGAATTCCCGTGAAATCTTGGTGTGCATCAATACCATGTTCCATGGTAGTGCTTAGCTGCATGGAGAAATGCCTAGCACACAGAAATAGAGCCAGCTTTGTGCATTTCTCTTCCCTCAACCCACCTCCACACTTCGCAAAGCAAAACCACTTACCAGAGGTCTCCTCTCCTGCTTCTGGCTTGCCTTGTTGTGACTACCGAGACTGGTTGGACACCTCCAGGGGAGAGAACAGCTCCTGACTGGACGCAGCACCAGGCGACCATGGCATGGGCTCCACAACTTCTAATGCCTCCACCTCTTCACCAATGTCTTCGTCCTCTGGTTTAGCTCCAGTTTCTGTCAGCTTCAGCCCGCCAAAGTATCCACAGGGGTCTTGGCCATTGTTGTGGGGTTGACACTGAGGATAGCATTCAAATCCTTATAAAATTGGCAGGTCTGAGGCGCAGCATCAGAGGGACCATTTGCCTCCCCTTCCTTCTAGTACATGTGCCTCAGCTCCTTCACCTTTGCTGTGCACTACAGTGTGTCCTGATCATCGCCCTTTTCCCACACGCTGTGTGAAATCTGCCAATAGGTATCAAACTTCCTATGGCTGGAGTGCAGTTGGGACTGCACAGCCTCCTCTCCCAAAATACTTAGCAGATCCAGCAGATCCACAATGGTCCAAGTGAGAGAGCCTTTGCTGAGTGGAGCTGCCAAGGTCACCTGGGAAGCTGTGATGTGAGTACTACACACCAAGCAAACAGGAAGGGGAATTTCAAAATTCCTGGGCCTTTAAAGGGGGTAGAGTGGAAGGTGTTTACCTGGATGCACAGAAGTGGAGTTCATACTTCTGACCAGAGTGGTCAGGATGGACATTATGGGACACCTTTCCAAGGCCTATTGCTGTGATAGAATCAATTGCAAATGTCTACACTGGCACTTCGGTGACAAAACTTTTGAGTAAAAAGCATTACAACTCTTGTCAAGGTAGTTTTATTATGTCACTGAAACTTACGAGTTCCATCATCAAAAGTGGTTTTCCAGAGTGTACACCACCACTGTTTCTTCACCAAAAGCTGCCTTTTGGTGAAAAAACTTGGCAGCGTAGACAAGGCCTAAGGAACAATGATGGATAACCAGTATCGACACTCATGTTTCCTGCTGGTGTCTATTACGGCTTCCCACACCAAGATGTGTGGGAATTATTGAAGCACGGAGCACCATAAAATATGCAATTGGCATTAGTAGCATCAGTTCTTCATAAGTCTTATCTCTGAATAATAAAAATGTCATTTTTCAGTGTGTGAAGATCAACCAATTTGCTTCACCCATGAGAATATCCCCCAGTAGTGTATGTAGTGTCTCATATTGACAATGTCTCTCCATCCAGGCATTTCTACTGAGACCATCACCATAGGCCTGGACACATACAGGAAGTCGGGGGAACATACGGCCTATGCAGGAGATACCTCTCTGCCTCAGAGTTGGAAACATTCTCCCCTACTCCATGTCAGATTCCAACACAACCGACTTCACCAACCCCTCCACCTTCATCCTGCTGGGCATTCCTGGCCTAGAGGCAGCCCATGTCTGGATCTCCATCCCCTTCTGCACCATGTACGGCATAGCTGTCTTAGGAAACTTCACCATCCTATTCATTGTGAAGATGGAGCCAAGTCTCCATGAGCCCATGTACTATTTCCTCTGTATGCTGGCTGTCATTGACCTGGTCCTATCCACATCCATCCTGCCCAAAATGCTGAGCATCTTCTGGTTCAATTCCAGGGAAATAGATTTCAATTCCTGCCTCACGCAGCTATACTTCATTCACTGCTTCTCAGTGATAGAGTCTGGAATTTTCGTGGCCATGGCTTTTGATCGCTATGTGGCCATCTGTGATCCCCTGAGACATTCCACCATCCTGACAAACCACGTGGTGGCCAAGATCGGGCTGGCCGTGATGCTGCGTGGCAGCATGCTCATACTGCCCTATCCCTTCCTGGCGAGGCGGTGGCCATATTGCAAAACCAACATCATCCCCCACTCATACTGTGAGCACATAGCTGTGGTGAAACTGGCCTGCGCAGACATCCGCATCAGCAGTTACTACAGCCTCTCTGTGGCATTCTTTGTGATTGGTCTGGATGTGTTTTTTATCACCATGTCCTATATCCAGATCCTCAGGGCGATCTTCAGCCTCCCCACAAAGGATGCCCGGCTCAAGACTTTTGGGACCTGTGGCTCGCACGTCTGTGTGATCTTAGCCTTTTACATCCCAACTCTCTTCTCCTCCCTCATGCACCGTTTTGGCCACAATATGCCCCTGCATTTACACATTCTCATTGCCAACATGTACCTCCTTGTGCCCCCCATGCTAAACCCCATCATCTACGGAGTGAGGACTAAACAAATCTGGGGCAGGCTGCTCTGGCTCTTTACTCATAAAGGGACCTAATATTTTCTCTTGGTGCTCTGGCTCTCAGACCGAGCTCTGAGCAGAGCTGGCTGGTGACATGATGCTGGGCCCTCTTCCCTGAATCACTTATTGGACAGTCAAAGGGTACGTCTTCACTACCCGTCGTAGCAATCTACACTACACTACCGTAGCGGGTAGCAATCGATTTATCCGGGATCGATATATCGCGATAAGACGTGATATATCGATCCCCGAGCGCGCTCACCGTCGACTCCAGAACTCCACCAGAGCGAGCGGCAGTAGCGCAGTTGACGGGGAAGCCGTGGCCGTCGATCCCGCGCTGTGTGGACCCCAGGTAATTCGATCTTAGATACTTCGACTTCAGCTATGCTATTCGCGTAGCTGAAGTTGCGTATCTTTGATTGATCCCCCCCCAGTGTAGACCAGCCCAAAGTGACATTAATCCTTTCCTGGCCTTACTGTTCTGTTTCAGTGTGACAAACTGGGGACATAGAACTCATTAACTCATAGGGTTGCCTCCTTTCTAATTTCTGGTAACTGGACCCCAGAGGCCCTGCCCAGTTCTTTCACCAAGGTCCTGCCCAGCTGTGCCTCTTCCCCTGTAGGCCCCTCCCTTGTTGCTCACTCCTCTCCTCCCCACCCCCTTCACACATTACCACCTCCCACCCACCTTGATACATGGGCACTTCCAAGGGCTAATTAAGCTCTTGAAATCTTATGTTTTTAACGTATAACGTAGCAATTAGCTGACAGAAATAATGTATCACATTCCTATATACAATTAATACAATTAAATTAATAATCCACCCACTCAGCTCTAATACTAACACGTTCTGACATCTTTTGGCTAGTCACTTAAGGACACTGGTTAGGTTTAAACATTTAATGTATATTCTTACTTTGTTACTAACTCTGCACAGAGAGAGAGACCCCATTAGGCCTCCTGGGTTCTCTCTCAACTCTGGGAGGTGGAGTGGGCTACAGTAAGTTAAGGCAGGGGACAGATACATCTGAGGTCCATATAACATCAGATTGGCCACACTGGGTAAAACAAATGGTCTATCTAGCCCAGTATCCTATCTCACAACACCAATACCAGGTGCCCAATACCAGGTGCTTCAGCGGGAATGAACAGAACTGGAAACTTCTGAGGGATCCATCCCCTATTGTACTGTCTCAGCTTCTGGCAAACAGAGGCAAGGGGCACACAGAACATGATGTTGGCTCCCTGGCTAATATCTATTGATGGACCTACCTTTCATTAACTTATCTAGTTCTTATTGGAA
>NW_020688747.1:0-20274 GCF_002925995.2 Terrapene triunguis | reverse complement strand
GGGGACACATTATTAGAGTGAAAGACCAGCAAATTCTGAATTGGGCATACCAAGGAAGTCTACTACATGGCCAGCAATCATGTGGGCAACAAAAGTTTTGGTGGCACGAGAAGGCTGCCACTGTGCAAATATACAGTGCTCGGTTTGCAAGGAGGCTACATTCCTTTGGGATTTGCCATGAAGATGATGATGATGACTCATGGGATAAATGGCCTCCCAGATACTATGGCAAAAGGTCCATTGATCCAGTAATGTGTGTGAAGCTGATGTCTAACAAACAGAAAGCACAGTTGATACTTGCTGAAGAAGAGGGACATTTTCAGTGGGTCACATATTTTGTGTGTGACAGTGTGACAGGGCGCACTTGCCCTACACTGGATGGGGAAGGGTTAACCCTACATTGTGGCTGAGGAAGCTATTGATATGGGCATAATATTTACCAGTACAAATGAGTATTTGGATTCAATTTGCCTGATGTTCAGCAGCTTATTTGAGAAAGAATTACACAAGCAGTTTTAGGTTATATAATGCATGTCTCTTTAGTGAGCCTCAATTCCCCAAGTATATACCCTCAGTAACTATGTTCCCCTTACACAGTATCCTGATTGGCAAAATGATTTGAAATGATGACCTCTTCTCTTCACTTCTCTTCTCAGTCATCAGGTCTATCAAAGATCCCCCGAGGCAAGGCCTTGACTGCATAGAGACCCTCTAGTTTAAAGTCCTACAAGGATCCCATGCAGCAGAATCTTTCCTACTCTGTCTTATGGCATTCCAGGCCTCTTCAGATAATAATTAAGGAATCCCCCACAACACTAACTTACTTTGCTTAATGTTTATAACTTTTTCTCTCAAAGGAGTAACATGTCCCAGAAACATGCCCTATGGGTGTTTCATTACTAATTTTCTCCTAATTAATATTTTGGAAGGGGGTTGGAGAGGAGGTGTTTGTTACGGGACATTCCATATGCTTTATGAAAATATACTTATGAATATTAATATGACATAACTGGAATACACGTTATGCTAATTACCCTTGTATGGCATCATTATAAAGCTTATAAGCTACTCAATGTGTTCATCCTGTTTGTATGCATGTATTATTTCTATATCTGAAGGTAGAAATATAAGGTATAAACTTGTATTACTTATGTAATTATGCAAAGCAAGGGCCATTAAGGATACTTCAGGAACTTGATGACTCTTAAGCAAGAAACCAGAAGCTGTGAATGGCTTTGTTTTCATGTAACCTTCCTGTGGATGTGTGGGCCAGCCCATGCAGTTTGGCGATGGGGATCTCGCAGAGACATGTGACCAGGTCACCTGATACTGGAACCATCTTAAAACATGTATTTTACTTGAGGAGATGGGGGGCGGGTATGTCAATCTGAGACAAAGGACTCCCGCCTTTGGCCAAATCTATATAAGGGTGGGGAGCAGGACAAAGGAGGCTGTCAATCATGAGAAAACCCCTGCTTACCAGCTAACACATCTGCTGGAACTAACAAAGACTGAACCGGGGGAAGGATTGGGCCCAGACTAGGAATGAGTCTAGTTTGTAAAAGTTTATTGTAACATCTTTGAGGATGAGATATTACATATAACCAGTTTCTTAGTGTATTAAGCTTAGCTTTGCGTGTTTGTTTTATTTTGCTTAGTGACGTACTTTGTTCTGTATGTAATCTTTTCTGATCACTTAAATCCTACTTTTTATACTTAATAAAATCACTTTTGTTTATTAATAAACCCAGTGTAAGAAATTGTTACATTGGCATACCTCTCATACCTCTCTTTACCTCTATTTTCTTTATCTTATTTTCCTATTTGTATGCATATTTGTATCTGAAGTTATGAATATTAACTATGTATCTGTATTTCAAATGTTTTTTTGCTTCTTTGGTAACTCCCACAAGGTAGTTTACATCCACTCTCGCCAGCATATACTGAATGGTCTATTCAAGTTGATGGCCCATTAATGAGGATAATGGAAGAAGCTTATCCCCAACTGATGGATTTTCCTGTGAACATTCTAGACAGAATATGGGTAATGGCCTCTACTATGATTCACTGAAGTATACAAGGGCATGTAACCAGTTCATGTGACACTAGACTCCACCTTCTGCCTGAACTTTTCCACTAACTATGCTGGGGGTTTGTTTGAGACAATGAAGTTCCCTCCTCCTGGCAGAGTATATAAAAGGGGAAGTGACATCGCCACTTGACCTCATTTCCACCACAACTCAATCCCTAAAAACATGGCTAGAGAATAAAAGATTTTGACTGGGGAGGTGGTCCTAAGCTGGAAAGGAGAAATCACAAATTCAGATTGCAATTTTGCTTTATTTCTTAGGCAACCACCTTTGATCGGTACACTTATTACTTATAACCACTTAAAATCTATCTTTCTGTACATAATAAATCAGTTTCATATTGGAAGGGCAAAACAAGGATCAGTTCTGGGTCCAGTTCTGTTCAATATCTTCATCAATTATTTAGATAATGGCATAGAGAGTACACTTAGAAAGTTTGAGGATTCTACCAAGCTAGGCGGGGTTGCAAGTGCATTGGATGATAGGATTAAAATTCAAAATAATCTGGACAAACTGGATAAATGGTCTGAAGCAAATAATATGAAATTCAATAAGGACAAATGCAAAGTACTCCATTTAGGAAGGAACAGTCAGTTGCATGCATACAAAATGGGAAATGACTGCCTAGGAAGGAGTACCGCGGAAAGGGATCTGGGGGTCATAATGGACCACAAGTTATATATGAGTCAAGAGTGTAACACTGTTACAAAAAAAGTGAACATCATTCTGGGATGTATTAGGATGAGTTTCGTAAGCAAGACATGAGAAGTAATTTTTCCGCACTCCTTTGCACTGATTAGGCCTCAACTGGAGTATCGTGTCCATTTCTGGGTGCAACATTTCAAGAAAGCTGTGGACAAATTGGAGAAAGTCTAGAGAAGAGCAAGAAAAATGATTAAAGTTCGAGAAAACATGACCTATGAGGCAAGATTGAAAAAACTGGGTTTGTTTACTTCGAAAAGAGAAGACTGAGAGGGGACATGATAACAGTTTTCAAGTACATAAAAGGCTGTCACAAGGAGGAGGGAGAAAAATTGTCCTTTTTAACCTCCGTGGATAGTACAAGAAGCAATTGGGTTAAATTGCAGCAAGGGAGGTTTAGGTTGGACCTTAGGAAAAACTTCTTAACTGTCAGGGTGGTTAAGCCCCGGAATAAATTGCCTAGAGGGTTGTGGAACTCCATCATTGGAGATTTTTAAGAGCAGGTTAGACAAACACCTGTCAGGGATAGTCTAGATAATCCTTAGTCCTGCCATGAGTGCAGGGGACTGGACTAGATGACCTCTCGAGGTCCCTTCCAGTCCTATAATTCGGACTCTACGATTTTTGTGAAAAGCTTTTAGACATGTTAGGAGTAGTAAACCAGAAGCCCTTTCGGGATACTGCTTCTCTGCTCACAGCTGTAAAAAGCTCAAAGCTTGTCACAGCAGGGAAATGATAATTAACCTGGTCTGCTCTGTGGAAGGGGAAACTGAGGCACATCTGCTCATGGCATTGATAAATATCTGTATTCAGTTGTCACCAGTTGGAAAAGCACAATGGTTAATAATGTGGCACAGACACAATGAGAGATTTCCTAGCAACCCAGAGAAATGACACTTGTGGACTATTGAGGTCACTAGGCTGATCTATAAAGCGTTAAAATGTACACAGAACTTGTGGGGTATTACAAAGCAATACCATAGCACTGCATATTTAACATGGTGATATGATTATGATGTGTTTTATACAAAGTATCAATGGAAATGTTATGATTTGCTGAATATGGTTACCCTGTTTGCATACATGTATCATTTTTGTACCTAAAGTTATGAACATTGACTATGTCCCAGTATTTCAAATGTGTTTGCTCCTGAGTAACACCCACAAGGTAGTTTACATCCAGTCTAGCCAGCACATAGTGGATGAACCATTCAAGGTAATGGCCCATTAAGAAACACGATTGGCCTTAGAAGAAGCTAATCGACATCTGATGAACTTTCCTGGGAACATCCTAGCCAGGATATGAGTAATGTCCCTTGATATGAATTATCAAACAATGCAAGGCCATGTGACCAGTTCAACTTGTGTCTGTACTTTTCTGCTAACTCTGCTGAAGGCTTTTGCTTGAAAAAATGAAGTTCCCTCCACATGGCAAAAGCTATGACAGGAGGAAGGGACATCATCACTTGGTCTCACTCCCCCCACAAGTCAACACCTTTAAACACCTTAGGAACAAGAACTGAACTGGGGATGTGGCCCCAGGCTGAAGGGCTTTCTAGCCTGTGTATGGAAAATTGGTGGACTGTTTGTACCATGAGGGTGAGACACGGCTTGATGCAAACCCTGTCTAGTGTATAGAACTTAAAATGCAGTTTCATTTATTTATTAGGTAACCAACTTTGATCTTTCATCACTACGCTATTACTTATAATCACTTAAAATCTATCATTCTGTACTTAATACATCTGTTTTATATCTTTTCACCTAAAACAGTGTGTTGTTGGCAATGTTTGTTTGAAATCTGTAAGGGAAGTCTGCTCAGGAACAGGGGCTGGTGCATTGTCCTCTTCACATTGAGGGAGGAGTGGACTAATTAATAAACTCACATAGGTCAGGCTTTGACCAGGGCAAGATGGTACAGCTCTGGGGAACTATCCTGGGGAACTGGGCGGAACTTGCTGGAATCTCTCTATTATTGGTTAACGAGTGGCTAGTGAACGTTTTCATGTAACTCTAGCTGGGTGTGTCTCTGTCTGGATTTTTGCAAGACCTGGGGAGGATTGTGGCTTCCCACAGCCTCACAATGTTAGTGGGTCACAGATTGACATGCAAGAGGGCTCAGTGGTTGCACCCCGGGGAAGTCTGTCACACCCACCAATGAATAAGTCCTTCTAGACCATTTCCCACTTGTCATGCAATCAGTTACTGACAGAGAGACTGTGGTTATGGCAGGGAAGCCAGGACTCTTCAGTTCTGTTTGTCATCCTCTCTGTGACCTTGGCAAGTCACGTGTCCCTTTGCCTCTATTTACCTATCTGTATATTGAGGATCTGTTCATGGTGACTTTCATTTGCTAAGAGTTTTGAAGATCCTTAAATGAAAGTATGATGACAGTTACTAATGAGAATTACTGATCTCTGATCCCTTAGCCAGCAGAAAGTGTTAATGTCTCCCCTCAGTCATCTTTTCCATAACTGTCTATCTACTATCTACCCATCCAACCTGGGCATTTACAGGATATCAGACCATATGGAGACATAGACATTATCCCTGGTTTTCTTACTAATCAATTATAATTGTAAAATGTACAGAAATAAACAGAACAGCCAATAACTATAATTTTTAAATATACACAAATACACAGAACAGCCAATTTCAATCTAACTCAGCACAGAGCCCAAGAGTTCTCATCTCCCTTTGGGAAGGTCCCTTATTTGCTGTTTACACAGAAGTGCAGACATGGAAAGAGAGACATTGGCTAGAGTATCTCCAGTCTCTGGCCTGTTTACATTCAGATGCCGCTTCTCCCCTAGAGGCTGAGCGAATCCCCCCTGGGATTGCACAGCGACATATTATAAACAGTGCAGATGCCTGTGACTTCTCTTCTTGTCTGATGTTGCTGCAGATTCTGGGGTGAGAAAGGCGTGGGACACAGCTACCTGAGAGGGATTCCCAGGGAAGACACTTCCATCTCAGGATTCACAGGTACCCATCTCTTGCCGAGGAGATCACCAGCTCCACAAACCTAATGTAATATGTGTATGGTGTGATAGAGTGTAAGTCTGTGGTCCTTTCTGCTCTGCACACCCATTAAACATCTCAAATACCTTGCTATGTGTGATGAGTTTTCTCCAGTATCACAGGCCAAAATATCACCTTTTGCTGTGGCTCCCCATCTGGTTGAAAGCCTCTGGTCCAACATGGCTGCATTTCAGTGGCAGAGGGGATCCTTCAGGATGAGAGGTGTTAGTGGATGTATAACATAAGGTCAAATTCTGAGGCCATGGCCCGTAGTTTACTCAGACCCCACTGAGGCAAAACTGCCCTTGGAGTAAGAACTGAGTAAACACCTCAGGATCCAGCTGTGTGTTAATATACAGACACTGTCACCACCTCCCCTTGCATCTCAGGGCTCTGGCTGTTAATGGGGGAGGGGAGCTGTTAGCTCACTTTTTATCTGCTGGAAAGGATAGAGTTGCCAGGGCTCCTCACTGGAACAATGATAAGAATTTTTCAACATGGGCAAGACGTCTTCTCTGCTAGCTTCATTCGAGAAGTCAGCTGAAATGTTATCTCTGAAACTTTAAAAAAAATAATTCAGCCTGAAGCAGACACCCAGCTTGGGAAATTTCAGTCCAAATGCTTACTGTTTGGCAAACTGATGAGCAACTGAAAATGAGGTCTCCTAATTGAAGGTGTCAGAGAACCTTAACTAAAGTTGGTTCCACCAGCACCACCTACAATGGCAATCCATTTGTGAGTCCTATTCACCTAAGATCTTTGTTCCAATAATGTCTGTGGCAAGGAGTTCCACAGGCCAAATATATATTATGTAAACAGTTTTCTTTGATCAATGTTATATGTTCAGACTGTCAATGTAATTGAAAGTTCCCTTATACTCCAATGCTAGAAGTCTAAATAATAAAATGGGTGAACCAGAGTGCTTTATATTAAATGAGGATATTGATATAATTGGCATTAAAGAAACTTGGTGGAATGAAGATAATCAATCTGATACAGTAATACCAGGGAACAAAATATATTGGAAGGATAGAACATGGCGTCCTGGTGGGGAAGTGACATTATATGTGAAAGAAAGCCTAGAATCAAATGAAGTAAAAATCATAAATGTATCAAACAGTACCATAGAATGATTAGGGGTCTGGAGCACATGACTTATGAGGAGAGGCTGAGGGAACTGGGATTGTTTAGTCTGCAGAAGAGAAGAATGAGGGGGGATTTGATAGCTGCTTTCAACTACCTGAGGGGGGGTTCCAGAGAGGATGGAGCTCAGCTGTTCTCAGTGGTGGCAGATGACAGAACAAGGAGCAATGGTCTCAAGTTGCAGTGGGGGAGGTCCAGGTTGGATATTAGGAAACACTATTTCACTAGGAGGGTGGTGAAGGACTGGAATGCGTTACCTAGGGAGGTGGTGGAGTCTCCTTCCTTGGAGGTTTTTAAGGCCCGGCTTGACAAAGCCCTGGCTGGGATGATTTAGTTGGGAATTGGTCCTGCTTTGAGCAGGGGGTTGGACTAGATACCTCCTGAGGTCCCTTCCAACCCTGATATTCTATGATTCTATGATTCTATGATAGAATCTCTATGGATGGAAATTCCATGCTCTAATAATAACAATATAGCGGTAGGGATATATTACCGACCACGTGACCTGGATGGTGATAGTGAATGTGAAATGCTCAGGGATATTAGAGGTTATTGAAATAAAAATCTCAATTATAATAGGGGATTTCATTTATCCCCATATTGACTGGGTACATGTCACCTCAGAATGGGATGCAGTTGACACCTTAAGTGATTGATTCTTGGAGAAGCTGGTCCTGGAACCCAACAGAGGAGAGGCAATTCCTGATTTAGTCCTAAGTGGAGCACAGGATCTGGTCCAAGAGGTGAATATAGCTAGGCCTCTTGGTGATAGTGGCAGGAAAAACACCATTTCAGAAAGGGGAACTACACAAAAACGAGGAGGTTAGTTAAACAGAAATTAAAGGGTACAGTGCCAAAAGAGAAATCTCTGCAAGTGTCATGGAAACTTTTTAAAGACACAATAATATAGAATCTACGTGAATGTATGCCCCAAATTAAAAATCATAGTAAGAGAACAAAAAAAAAAGAACCACTGTGGCTAAACAACAAAGTAAAAGAAGAAGTGACAAGCAAAAAAGCATCCTTTAAAAAGTGAAAGTTAAATCCTATTTAGGAAAATAGAAAGGAGCATAAACACTGTCAGATGAAGCGTAAAAATACAATTAGGAAGGCCAACAAAATAATCTGAGGAACAGTTAGCGAAAGACTCAAAACATAATAGCAAAAAAAAAAAATTAAATACATCAGAAGCAGGAAGCCTGCTAAACAACCACTGGGGCCCCTTGATGATCGAGATACAAAAGGAGCGCTTAAAGACGATAAAGTCATTGCGGAGAAACTAAATGAATTCTTTGCATCAGTCTTCACGGCTGAGGAGGTGAGGGAGATTCCCAAACCTGAGCCATTCCTTTTTGGGTGACAGATCTGAGGAACTGTCCCAGATTGAGGTATCATTAGAGGAGGTTTTAGAAGAAATTGATAAATTAAACAGCAATAAGTCACCAGGACCAGATGTTCTGTAAGAACTAAAATGTGAACTTGCAGAAGTATTAACTGCAGTCTGTAACCCATCATTTAAATCAGCTTCTGTACCAGATGACTGTAGGATAGGTAATTTGATGCCAATTTTTGAAAAGGGCTCCAGAGGTGATCCTGGCAATTACAGGCCTGTAAGCCTGACTTCAGTAGTGGGAAAACTGGTTGAAACTATAATAAAGAACAATATTATCAGACACATAGATGAACATAATTTGTTGAGGAAGAATCAACATGGTTTTAGTAAAGGGAAATCATGCCTCACCAATCTAGTAGAATTCTTTGAGGAATGGAGAAAGGCAAATGGTGGTGTCCCCGAGGGATCTCTTCTGGGACCAGTCCTATTCAACATATTCATAAATTTTCTGGAAAAAGGGGTAAACAGTGAGGTGGCAAATTTTCAGATAATACAAAATTACTAAAGATAGTTAAGACCCAGGCAAACTGCAAAGAGCTACTAAACAATCTCTCAAAATTGGGTGACTGGGAATAAAATGGCAGATTAAATTTAATGTTGATAAATGCTTATAATACACAGTGGAAAGCATAATCCCAACTCTACATATAAAATGATGGGGTCTAAATTAGCTGTTACCACTCAAGAAAGAGAGTTCAGAGTCATTGTGGATAGTTCTCTGAAAACATCCACTCAATGTGCAGCAGCAGTCAAAAAAGCAAACGGAGTGCTGGGAACAAATTAAGAAAGGGGTAGATAATAGGACTGAAAATATCATCTTGCCTCTATATAAATCCATGGTATGCCCACATCTTGAATACTGTTTGCAGATGTGTTCGCCCCATCTCAAAAAAGATATATTGGAATTGGAAAAGGTTCAGAAAAGGACAACAAAAATGATGAAGGATATGGAACGGCTTATGTATGAGGAGAGATTAGTAAGACTGGGACCTTTCTGCTTAGAAAATAGACGGCTAAGGGGGGGATATGATTGAGGTCCATAAAATAATGACTGGTGTAGAGAAAGTAGATAAGGAAATGGTGTTTACTCCTTCTCATAACACAAGAACTAGGGGTCACCAAATGAAATTAATAAGCAGCAGGTTTAAAACAAATAAAAGAAATTATTTCTTCACACAATGCACAGTCAACCTGTGAAACTCCTTGCCAGAGGATGTTTTGAAGGCCAAGACCATAACAGGTTTCAAAAACAACTAGATAAATTCATGGAGGATAGGTCCATCAATGGCTATTAGCCTTGATGGGCAAGGATGGTGTCCCTCGCCTCTGTTTGACAGAGGCTGGGAATGGGTGACAGGGGATGGATCACTTGATGATTACTTGTTCTGTTCATTCCTCTGGGGCACCTGGCATTGGCCACTGTCAGAAGGCAGGATACAGGGCTAGATGGACCTTTGGTCTGACCCAGTGTGGCCATTTTTATGTTCTTATGTTCCCTTATTCATATGTTGTGAGAAAGAGTAAATATAAATGCCTGATCTACATTCTTTATTGATAGATTCATAGGGCTTAAAGTCAAAAGGGACAATTAGATCATCCAGTCTGACATCCTGTATAACACAGGCCTTTTAATTTCACCATCTTACCCTTGTATTAAGCCCCTTGACTTGTGTTTGACTAAGGCCTGGTCTAAACTAGGATTTTACATCACAGAATCATAGAGCCACAGGATGAGAACGGACCTCAAGGGTCAGCTAGTCTAATTCCCTGCCAAGATGCAGGATTTTTGTGTCTAAGCATCCTAAACAGATGAAAGAGCTTTCATTATTTTCCAAGGCACCTCTTCCATTGTCCTGCTGTGCTTAAAGTTAGGAATTTTGACCTGAGAGTTAATCTAAATTTGCTCTGCTGTAGTTTGAACACATTGCCACTTGTCATGTCCTCTCTTAATCTCCTTTTTTCCAAACTAAACATGACAAGTTCCTTTGGCCTTTGCTGGTATGACTTGCATTCCATCCTTTTGGTCATCTTTGTCACTCTCCTCTTGATTCTCTCCAGTTCCTCTACACCTTTCTATATAGCAGTGAACAAAATTGGACACAGTATTCCTTCTGAGGCCTAACCAGCACTATCACACTCCCATGACTTGCTCTCTCTGCCTCTGCTAATACAACAAACATTGCATTTGCCTTTTTTTTGCAACAGCAGATACATCCACACCCCTGAGAAATGTAGCTATGTCCTCCTAAACCTGGAGTAGACAGCATCAACCTCGCTACCACCTCTAGGGGAGGTAGATTACCTACACTGATGGGAGAACCCCTGTCATTGGTGTAAGTGCTGTCTACACTGAAGTGTTATGGCAAGGCTGCTGTAGCTGTTTAAGTGGTTCTGGAGACATGGGTAGTTGGAGAATTTACCACTTCCCTTTGCAGTTTGTTCCAATTGTTAATCATTCTTAGTGCTAAACATTTGGCCCTCATTTCCAACTGGAATTTCTCTGCATTCAGAATCCAGCCATTAGACCTTGCTCTGCCTTTCTCTGCTAGATTACACAGATCATTTTGCACAATGTTTTTTCACCAATGCCTTGTAGTAATTTTCTATTTGCTTTCAGATCGTTGATGAAAATATTGATTAGCTTCAGCCCTAGAACTAATCCCTGCAGACCACCAATTTGAACACCTCTATTCGCTGGCAATAGCCTGTTGACACCTTCTTTCTGAGATCAGCCAGTTAGTCAGTTTTTAGTCCATTTAAAGTATGCTTTACTGATATTGTAGAGTGTTCATTTTTATCTGAATATTTTCCCCATGAAATGAAATGTCTCAGATACCCTTGATCAACTAAACAAATATTCCCATTAAAGAATGAAATCAGGTTTGTTTGACTAGATCTGTTTACCATAACCCATGTTGTTGATTGACATTAATTATATTCCTAGACTTTTTTGTAATGAATCACATACCGGCTTCTCCACTGTTTCCTAACCTTGGGAATTTTTTTTAAACTTTTCCTTTTTTTAAATAGTTTATTTTAATACAGAACTGTTAGGAATTTGCTTTGTTGTTTTACTCTGCTGCTGCCTGACTGTGTACTTCTGTGTCCGAATGAGATGTGTGACTGCTCTGTCACTTAGTAACTGCCTGATTGCGTACATCTGGTTCTGAATCAGATGTATGGTTGATCAATCAGTTTCTAACTCTCGTGTTTGTAATTCTAAGGTTCTACTGTAGATGCTGTTTAACCCCCTGCTTGACAACTAATGGACTGAAAACGTTTTCATCAGCTCATGTGATATACTGCTTCTTTCCAAATGCAGAACAAAAGTATTTCTTGAAAACATCCACTTTTTCTGTAATATTAACAAGATTCCTTTCTCAATTCAGGAATGGGCACAAACCTTTTCTAGGAATTCTTTTGGTCTTAATATTCTTAATAGGCACCTTTTTGTTATCCTTAGCCCTGCCAAGCATGGACTTTTCCCTGATGTCTTTAATGTTCTTTTTCAATTTTCATAACTTCTAAATTGTATTGCTGATTTCATATTTTTCCGTTTTCCCATTTGTTGTACATTTCTGGTTTCCCGCTAATGGCTGCCTTCACTTTCCACTGAACCAGGTTTTTCTCCTAAGTTCTCTGCTTTCTTGACTCTGGAATTGTGGCTTTTTAGGTATCTAATAATCTTTTCTTAAAGAACCTTTAATATTCATTCCCATTTTACTGTCTGAATATTTCCTTCCTATCAGTTTTGCTGTTACTTTGCCTCAGCTTTGGGGAATTAGCCTTTTTGAGGCACTAAATACTAAGGCTTGGTCTACACTTACCCCCCAAGTCGAAGTAAGGTACGCAAATTCAGCTACGTGAATAACGTAGCTGAAGTCGACATACCTTACTTCGAACTTACCGCGGTTCAGACGCGGTCCACACGCGGCAGGCAGGCTCCCCGTCGACTCCACGGTACTCCTCTCGTTGAGCTGGAGTACCGCAGTCGACGGGGATCACTTCCTGGTTCGATTTATTGCATCCAGACCAGACGCGATAAATCGAACTTGGAACTTCGATCCCCAGCCGCCGAACTAGCGCGGCAGTGTAGACCAGCCCTTATAGTTATTACTGGTTGGGAACTGTTTTTTGTTTGTCAATTTGAATGCAATCAGTTCATTCTTCATTTTGCTCTCCTCTATCATATGCCCCCTTCTTTGACTCTTCTCTAAACTCAACAGTACCACACTTTTCATTCTGTCTGCATACGGCAGCTGCCCCCATTCTCACAGCCTGTCTTAGAACCCCCCTTTCTATCTACTATATCTTTTATAGGGACTGGGTGACCAAAACTGAGCACATGTCCACAGCAGGTTATTCTGCATCCCATTCCTTAGGCATCCAATCATTGTCTTTGTTTGGCCACTTTTGTGAATGAGGAGGTGTTTCCATTGAGTAGCTATCAATGACGTCCAGATATTTTCACTGAGATGTGTTCTATTTGGGATATTTCTGCCTGGCACATGTCTTAGCAAAAGTTCAGATTTTTTCCACTCTGACACTTTGAGCAAGCAGGTGAATGGGGAGCTCCCTACAGCATGGACTCAGTAGCTTGGCTTTCATTCAATTAAGGAACAATGATGGATAACCAGTATCCACACACATGTTTCCTCCTGGTGCCTATTAAGGTTTCCCACACCATGACGTGTAAGAATTATTGACCCATGGAGCACAATCAAGTATGGAATGGCATTATTAGAGTCAATTATTCAGAATTCATATATCCGAATAAAGAAAATGTCATTTTCCAGTGTGTGAAGAGTGACCAATTTGATTCACCTGTGAGAACAGCCTCCAGTTGTGCATGTATTGTCTCATAATGGCATTGTCTCTCCGTCCAGGTATTTGTACTGTGACCATCATTCTAGACTCTGCACACATACAGGAAGTCAAGGCAATTTACAGTACATGCAGGCGACACTGTTCTACCTCAGAGTTGGACACCATCTCTCCTACTTCATGTCAGATTCCAACACAACTGACTTCACCAACCCCTCCACCTTCATCCTGCTTGGCATTCCAGGCCTGGAGGCAGCCCATGTCTGGATCTCCATCCCCTTTTGTGTCATGTACACCATAGCCATGTTGGGGAACTCCACCATCCTGTTCATCGTCAAGACAGAGCTGAGGCTGCATGAGCCCATGTACTATTTCCTCTGCATGCTGGCTATCACTGACCTGGTTCTTTCTACATCCACTGTGCCTAAAATGCTGAGCATCTTCTGGTTCAAATCCAGGGAGATAGATTTTAGTTTGTGCCTCACCCAGCTCTACTTTGTTCACTGCTTTATAGCGATGGAGTCTGGAATCGTCTTGGCCATGGCTTTGGATCGCTATGTGGCCATCTGTGATCCCCTGAAATATTCCACTATCCTGACAAACCACATGGTGGCCAAGATTGGTCTGGCTGTGGTGCTGCGTGGCAGCATTCTTGCACTCCCCTATCCCTTCCTGGCAAGGCGGTGGCCATACTGCAGAACCAACATCATCTCCCACACATACTGCGAGCACATAGCCGTGGTGAAGCTGGCCTGCGCAGACGTACGCATCAGTAGTTACTACGGCCTGATTGTGGCATTCTTGGTGATTGGTCTGGATGTGTTTTTTATCGCTGTGTCCTATACACAGATTCTAAGGGCCATCTTCAGCCTCCCGACAAAGGACACCCGGCTCAAGACTTTTGGTACCTGTGGCTCCCACCTCTGTGTCATTTTAGCATTTTATATCCCAGGTCTCTTCTCCTTTCTCACGCATCGGTTTGGCCACAATGTGCCTCCACATTTCCACATTCTCATTGCCAACATGTACATTCTACTACCCTCCATGCTAAACCCCATCATCTATGGGGTGAGGACCAAACAGATCCGAGACAGGCTGCTCTGGCATATTACTCATATTGAATAAAGTTTTCTTCTGGTGCTCTGGCTCTCAGACCAAGCTCCGTGGAGATCTGGCTGGTGACATAGTGCTGTGCTCTCTTCCCTGAATCACTGACCGGAGACATTAAATTCTTTCTTTACCTCATAGTGCTGTATCAACCTGACAATCTGGGGAATCCATCTATGTACAACTCACAGGGTTGCCACATTTCTTATTGCTGGTAACTGGACACCTGAGGCTCCGCACTTTGCCCCACCTGTTCCCCCATGGCCTTGCCCCTGTCACTCAATCCTCTCCTCACTATCCCTATTACTCGCTGGATCGTCTGCATACCCCTCCTTACCCCAGCTGCATCCTACATGTTCCGGGGCTGGAACGGGAGTTTCCGAAGCCTGAGAAGGAGCCTGCCTGCTGGTAGGAGGCAGGCTCAATTGAGCAGGGGTTGATGTGGGTTAAAGACACAGTGTCTCCCCCCACTTTGCTGTAACTGGATACTGACAGATCCCCTTTTCGACTGGACATTCCAGCTAAAAAATCAGGGGGAGGGGTGGTTAGTGGTGTGGGACCCTAGCATCCTGGGGTGGAAGTGATGGGCTGGAGGGTTTAGAATGGATATTAGCATGGGGCTGATGGGGGAGGGGGATCGGGGAATAGATATTAGTATGTATGTGATGGGGGGTGGGACCTGTCTGGGAATGGATGTTAGTGTGGGGTTGACTTGAGGGAGTCTGGAAATGGATATTAGTGTGGGACTGATGGGGGCAGATCTGGGACTGTCTAGTGACATGGAGGACTCACCTCTCTCTCCCCTAGCTCCTGGGGAGTTGGGTGGGGGAAGTCCTATTATCCCAACTTGAGAACAGCTTACTAATCACTTCACAGCATTTCTTATGATTTTCTATTACAGATGACTTTGTACCCTGTTCAGTTAAAACTGACACAGCCCCTTTATATTGTTTTGCCTCCAATTTATACTTTTGTTTTTTCCTACATTTGTGCATTCATATCACGTTCCAATTCCTGACAACTTTGAGTTAAAGCAACCACATGCTTGGCATTGGTTATATTTTGCATCTGAGCAGTTTGCAAATCTCTTCTCTTCCCCTCATTTTTCAATCTCAGTTTCTCCAGCTCCTGTTGCAAAATTTCCTTCTCATGTTTCCAGATCTCATGCTCCTCTGCAAACTTATTCACAGCCTGATACATAATCCAAACAGCAGCATTTGCCATTTATTCCTTTTTAGGAGTGGAAGTGTGTAGCGGGGTGGTTAGCCCGCTCCTGCAGAGGGGTTTAAAACAGCCCTGGCAGAGGGCTGGGGCAAAGGGAAAAGCTACTGGGCTGATTGGGGAAGTAGCCACAGCTGGGCCACGCCCCAATCAGGCCCCAGCTGGCCTGTATAAGAAGGCTGGGAGCCAGATGCTCAGCAGTCTCTCTCTGCCTTCAGAGAGAGAAGGGCCTGGCTACAGTGACCCAGATACAGAGTACCTGGGTGGAGCAGGGCTGGGGAAAGGCTGGGGAGCCCCAGCCTGGAAAGCCCCAGGCTGCGGCCTAGGAGAAGACTAAGGGGTACTGGGGGTTGCAGTGGGCAGCCCAGGGCTAGGCCAAGGCAGCAGGTCTAAACCCCCCTTGCCAGTGATGAGTGGCTGATACTGCAGTCTGCCCCAGGGAGCGGGGGCTAGTTGGTGACTGGCAGTGGCCTAGTGCTGAGGCAAGGTGGGGATAGTGGGTGGGGGTTCCCCAGGGAGGGGACACCCACATCTGTAGGGTATTGCCAGGGGGCAGCACCCAGAGCAAGGAGCACCGGGGTCCTGGGAGGGACACCGGGGCCAGTGCAGAGGATAAGGTGGATCACCGCCCTGTAGAGGGCGCTCCAGAGGCTGGTAAGCTAATTCCCTGGATGATCAGCAGGAGGTGCCGCAGGGGTGAGTCCGGACCTCTACAGAGTGCCACATGTCTATTATTTTAATAACATTGCATTCAACACCCTTCCCTGAAGAGGATAGGTACAGTGTTTGGCAGCCAGGGATCAGAGCCAAGATCTTCACATGACTGTCTAAGTAAACACCCCTCAACCATTACTGGGGGTTTGGGGCATCCCCTTCAGCCCTGGTATGATGACCCCTCACTGTCTGCATTTGCAAAACGCAAGCTATAAATAATATAAGTCAGAACTGATTCAGAACAATATTTAAATTAGTTGGTCAGCACCAGTGATCCAGGATACCAAGCTCTTACTGGGCAACCAGTCCAGAAACAGTATCAGAGGGGTAGCCGTGTTAGTCTGCTGCATCTGACAAAGTGAGTATTCACCCACAAAAGCTTATGCTCCAACACGTCTGTTAGTCTATAAGGTGCCACAGGACTCTTTGTCGCTTAGTCCAGAAACAGTACTGATTCAGTTTAAAGACCTATTCACGTAGACATGTCAGTAAACCATCCTCTGCTATGAAATATTAACACTAAGGGGTGCTACTACCCTGAAATGGGTCTCTAATGGCTCCCAGTGGAGAGGATTACTGTCCTACCAGTGAAAAAGTCCCCAAGAATTATCTGCAATACACAGCATTTTACTGAGAAGGAATTACGCAACTGGTAACGGGTTATATCAAGCACATAACTCCTAAGTTAGACAAAGCTATGCATTAAGAGCTATACATTTCCCTAAATGACCCTCTTTTTCACAGAGATTCACAAGTAGTTCCTGTGCTGGCCCCACGCAGTGCTGCTTGGCAAACAGAGAAAGTGGTTACCAATTTTATATGAGGCTTATTTTCTCTTCATCTGTTCTTCTCAGCCCTCTGGTCTCTCTTGGATTCCCTTGTGGCAAGACTTTGGCTGTGCTGAGACTCCTTTGGTTCACAGTCCTACCCAAGCCCATGGAGTCATGTTTAGCAGCATTGCAAACTTCTTCAAATGTCAAAATTAAGGAATCCCAACCAACCAGTAATGTAATTTGCTTAATTCTTATATTCTTTTCCCTCAAATGAGTCACATGTCTTAAAAGCATGCCCAGTGGCCATGTGGTTACTAATTTTTTCCTAATGAGTATTTTAGAAGTGGCAAGATGGTGTGGCACCATGTCAAGATCACACCGCGTTTACTCACTCATCAATGATTCACTCTGGTTCTCCATGTGACATTCTGCTGCAAGGTCATTATAACCACTCAGTCTGTGCTCCATGCCGGAACTTTATACATGTGATATTTACTTTTACATGCACCCATATTTACCGACAGTAGGTTCAATATTGATCGTACATGCAGGTTTTGCTAGTTCTTCATCAGATTCACTTCTGCTTAAAGTGGACCTGCTCCCAGGATCCTCTGCAGCCATCCAGCCATGTTTAAGTCATGGCAGGTTATACTCGCATCATTCATCCAGTATAGCCACACCAAATTGGCACCATTCCAACAGTAGCAAAGATGAACTTGCCAACCTTGTGAAATGATTGGAAACCTCTGCAAAATATGTCATGGAATCAGTGCAGAGAAAACCAAGCTGATGACAAACAAATGTGACAGGATCAGCTCATATATCACTGTCAGTGGACAAAAGCTGGAGACAGTGAAACAGTTCAAGTGTTTGGGAGCAATCAGCACTAATGAAGGATTAAAGGCAGAAATTCTGGCAAGAACTGCGCAAACAACAGCAGCAGTGGCAAAGCTAAGGCCAATTTGGAGGAACAAGAACATCTCCCTGGAATCCAAATTGAAACAGCTGCATGCACTGGTCATCTCCATTTTTCTGTTTGTGTGCAAGACATGGACCCTTACGACAGAACTTGAACAAAAAATACATAAAATCCTGGGCACCTTCTTCTTCAACCATGTCACTAATGAAGAGGTCCGCAACAACATTACCAAGTGCTCTGGGTCATATTAAGACCTCCTCATGACCATGAAGAAGTGCAAGCTGAAGTGGTACAGCCATGTAACAAGATCATCTGGACTATCCAAGATCATCCTGCAAGGGACAGTACAGGGCAAGAGAAAAAGAGGTAGACAGAAGAAGTGATGGATTGACAACATAAAATAGTTGACAGGAATGGACCTTGAGGAGATTCAAGCACTGACACACGGTCATCAGGGATGGAGACAATTGGTTGATTGCTCATCAGTGATGATGCCACAACGACCAATGCGGTTCTGGGAGTGATGATGATGAGGATGATAAGTTTGCCAAACTTCAAGATTTCCCATGCTGAGTATCTGCTTCAGGCTGAATTGTTTTCGGAAAGTTTCAGGCATACCAATTCAGCTGACTTCTCTAACGAAGCTAGGAGCAAATATGTCTTGACCAAGTTGAAAATGTCTTATAATTATTCCAGTGACGAGCCCTAGCACCTCCATGCTTTCCAGCAGATAAAAGTCAAGTAAGACCCCTCCCCTCAAACAACCAGAGCCCTGAAGTGCAAGAGGAAGAAGTAACAGTGTCTGTACATTAACACACAATTGGCTCCTGAGGTCTTTACACAGTTCGTACTCCAAGGGGACTTTTGCCTCAGTGTGGCTGGAGCAAACTATTGGCCACTGAAATATAGCCATCTTGGGGCGGAGGCCATCAGCCAGAGGGCATAGAAAAGTGGGACATTGTGGCTCATAATACGGGAGGAAACTCATCTCCTGTGGCAAGGGCCCTAAGGTGTTTAATGGCTGTGTAGAGTTGACAGGACCACAGACCTATTATCTATCCCATCATGTGAATATTGCACTGGGTCTGTCAGGCAGGTGAGCTGCTCAGCAAGAGATGGGTACCTGTGAATTTTGAGAAGTGTCTTAAAATAAATAAATGAGATATCCTCTCTCCTAGAACTGGAAGGGTACCTTGAAAGGTCATTGAGTCCAGCCCCCACCTTCACTAGCAGGACCAAGTACTGATTTTTGCCCCAGATCCCTAAGTGGCCCCCTCAAGTATTAAACTCTCAACCCTGGGTTTAGCAAGCCAATGCTCAAACCACTGAGCTATCCCTCCCCCCTTGTGAAAGAAGCTTATTGGAACATCTTTGAGGGTGAGATATTACATGTAACCAGTTTCATAGTATATTATGCTTAGCTTGCATGTTTGTTTTATTTTGCTCAGTAACTTACTTTGTTACTCTGCTATCTCTTATGATCACTTAAATCATAAGAACATAAGAATGGCCATACTCGGTCAGACCAAAGGTCCATTCAGCCAAGTGACCAGTGCCAGGTGTCCCAGAGGGAGTGAACTTAACAGGTAATGATTAAGTGATCTCTCTCCTGCCATCCATCTCCTCCCTCTGACAAACAGAGGCTAGGGACACCATTCCATACCCATCCTGGCTAATAGCCATTAATGGACTTAAACTCCATGAATTTATCTAGTTCTCTTTTAAACCCTGTTATAGTCCTAGCCATAGTGTCTAAGTGCCAGCATCTGAAGGTCTTTTCCATCCCTGATTGAACTAACCTCGTTATCTCCATACTGATTTATACCTGCCTCTGGAAATTTCCATTACTTGCATCTGATGAAGTGGGCATTCACCCACGAAAGCTTATGCTCCAATACGTCTGTTAGTCTTAAAGGTGCCACAGGACCCTCTGTTACTTTTTACAGATCCAGACTAACACGGCTACCCCTCTGATACTATCTTTTCTTATAAGTTTCTTATGAGTTTGATTATTTGTTTTATTAATAAGTTTACAGATTTATATTAGAATATATTGCACCTGTAACACAAGGGACCTGCAGGCCACATCCTGTATGTTGAGCTAAAGCAGTGAGCATATATGAAATGGTGGGGGGAAAAGTGCAGCCAGAACCTCTGTTGAAGTTGTTGAGGAGTTGGAATAGGGGCTGCAACCCTGCACATTCTAGATAGGCATGCACCAGGGTCTGCCTTATGTCACAATATGGGCAGGCATCTGGAATGTGGGTGAACTGTGCCATGTACATGCCTGTGCTCATGGCTCCATGAGGGAGCCACCAATCGATATCCCCAATGGGCTGTGGGACCATGGTGGAGTAATTTCTGGCC
>NW_020688746.1:0-1896 GCF_002925995.2 Terrapene triunguis | reverse complement strand
CTAAGGTACTTCGAATTCAGCTACGTTATTAACGTAGCTGAATTTGCTTACCTTAGTCCGAAGTGGGGGGGTTAGTGTAGACCAGGCCTAAGAGAGGAGTATGACTGCTCAGAGCTCCGGTATGAAACTGCAGAAAAACCTGAGAGTCTCTGGATAAAGTTGAGAAGTGTGAGCAACAAGGGTGATGTCGTGGTCGGAGTCTGCTATAGACCACCAGACCAGGGGGATGAGGTGGACGAGGCATTCTTCCAGCAACTAACAGAAGTTGCTCACCAGCAACCACACATCACTGAACAAAAACACTGACCCAGGAACCTATCCTTGTAACAAAGCCCGATGCCAACTCTGTCCACATATCTATTCAAGTGACACCATCATAGGGCCTAATCACATCAGCCATACCATCAGGGGCTCGTTCACCTGCACATCTACCAATGTGATATATGCCATCATGTGCCAGCAATGCCCCTCTGCCATGTACATTGGCCAAACCGGACAGTCTCTACGCAAAAGAATTAATGGACACAAATCTGACATCAGGAATCATAATACTCAAAAACCAGTGGGAGAACACTTTAACCTGTCTGGCCATTCTATGACAGACCTGCGGGTGGCTATCTTAAAACAGAAAAACTTCAAAAACAGACTCCAACGAGAGACTGCTGAGCTGGAATTGATATGCAAACTAGACACAATCAACTCAGGGCTAAATAGGGATTGGGAATGGCTGAGCCATTACAAACATTGAATCTATCTCCCCTTGTAAGTATTCTCACACTTGCTTCTTATCAAACTGTCTGTACTTGGCTACCTTGATTATCACTTCAAAAGTTTTTTTTCCTCTTACTTAATTGGCCTCTCAGAGTTGGTAAGACAACTCCCACCTGTTCATGCTCTCTGTATGTGTGTATATATATCTCCTCGATATGTTTCACTCAATATGCATCCGAAGAAGTGGGTTGTAGCCCACGAAAGCTTATGCTCTAATTAATTTGTTAGTCTCTAAGGTGCCACAAGTACTCCTGTTCTTTTTGCGGATACAGACTAACACGGCTGCTACTCTGAAACCTAACAGAAGTTGCTAGATCGTAGGCCCTGGTTCTCATGGGAGACTTTAGTCACCCTGATATCTGCTGGGAGAGCAATACAGCGGTGCACAGAAAATCCAGGAAGTTTTTGGAAAGTGTAGGGGACAATTTCCTGGTGCAAGTGCTGGAAGAACCAACTAGGGGCAGAGCTTTTCTTGACCTGCTGCTCACAAACAGGGAAGAATTAGTAGGGGAAGCAAAAGTGGATGGGAACCTGGGAGGCAGTGACCATGAGATGGTCGAGTTCAGGATCCTGACACAAGGAAGAAAGGAGAGCAGCAGAATACGGACCCTTGACTTCAGAAAAGCAGACTTTGACTCCCTCAGGGAACAGATGGGCAGGATCCCCTGGGAGAATAACATGAAGGGCAAAGGGGTCCAGGAGAGCTGGCTGTATTTTAAAGAATCCTTATTGTGGTTGCAGGAACAAACCATCCCGACGTGTAGAAAGAATAGTAAACATAGCAGGCGACCAGCTTGGCTTAACAGTGAAATCCTTGCTGACCTTAAACGCAAAAAAGAAGCTTACAAGAAGTGGAAGATTGGACAAATGACCAGGGAGGAGTATAAAAATATCGCTCAGGCATGCAAGAGTGAAATCAGGAAGGCCAAATCGCACTTGGAGTTGCAGCTAGCAAGAGATGTTAAGAGTAACAAGAAGGGTTTCTTCAGGTATGTTAGCAACAAGAAGAAAGTCAAGGAAAGTGTGGACCCCTTACTGAATGAGGGAGGCAACCTAGTGACAGAGGATGTGGAAAAAGCTAATGTACTCAATGCTTTTTTTGCCTCTGTCTTCACAAACAAGGTC
>NW_020688745.1:0-1723 GCF_002925995.2 Terrapene triunguis | reverse complement strand
GATCGGATACAGAGGGACCTAGACAAATTAGAGGATTGGGCCAAAAGAAACCTGATGAGGTTCAACAAGGACAAGTGCAGAGTCCTGCACTTAGGACGGAAGAATCCCATGCACTGCTACAGACTAGGGACCGAATGGCTAGGTAGCAGTTCTGCAGAAAAGGACCTAGGGGTCACAGTGGACGAGAAGCTGGATATGAGTCAACAGTGTGCTCTTGTTGCCAAGAAGGCTAACGGCATTTTGGGCTGTATAAGTAGGGGCATTGCCAGCAGATCGAGGAACGTGATCGTTCCCCTTTATTCGACATTGGTGAGGCCTCATCTGTAGTACTGTGTCCAGTTTTGGGCCCCACACTACAAGAAGGATGTGGAAAAATTGGAAAAAGTCCAGCGGAGGGCAACAAAAATGATTAGGGGTCTGGAGCACATGACTTATGAGGAGAGGCTGAGGGAACTGGGATTGTTTAGTCTCCAGAAGAGAAGAATGAGGGGGGATTTGATAGCTGCTTTCAACTACCTGAGGGGGGGTTCCAAAGAGGATGGAGCTCGGCTGTTCTCAGTGGTGGCAGATGACAGAACAAGGAGCAATGGTCTCAAGTTGCAGTGGGGGAGGTCTAGGATGGATATTAGGAAACACTATTTCACTAGGAGCGTGGTGAAGCACTGGAATGCATTACCTAGGGAGGTGGTGGAGTCTTCTTCCTTGGCGGTTTTTAAGGCCCAGCTTGACAAAGCCCTGGCTGGGATGATTTAGTTGGGAATTGGTCCTGCTTTGAGCAGGGGGTTGGACTAGATGACCTCCTGAGGTCCCTTCCAGCCCTGATATTCTATGATTCTATGATTCTATGAACACTAACTAATTAACTATCTACAACCAGAGAAGGAACGAGCTTGCTGAGCAAGAGCTGAGGAAAGTTCCAGACACCATCACTGGTGGTAAGCAGGAACTGAGGGAGTGGTGGGTCAGCAGGGCTCTATATTGGGCACCATGAAGGCGTGACTCCAGGGGGCGCTTAGGCCGACCCGACAGATGCTGCTAAGGGAAAAATCTTCTGGTCAACATACACGTGCGTGCACACACACCTGATTGGAATGGACATGAACAAGCACTCGAAGAAGAATAACTTTTATTGGACAAACTTCTGTTGGTAAGAGAGACAGGCTTTTAAGCTTACACAGCTCTTCCAGTCTGGTAAATCATAGAATCATAGAATATCAGGGTTGGAAGGGACCTCAGGAGGTCATCTAGTGCAACCCCCTGCTCAAAGCAGGACCAATGCCCAACTAAATCATCCCAGCCAGGGTTTTGTCAAGCTGGGCCTTAAAAACCTCTAAGGAAGGAGATTCCACCACCTCCCTAGGGAACCCATTCCAGTGCTTCACCACCCTCCTAGTGAAAAAAGTTTTTCCTAATATCCAACCTAAACATCCCCCACTGCAACTTGAGACCATTACTCCTTGTTCTGTCATCTGGTATCACTGAGAACAGTCTAGATCCATCCTCTTTGGAACCCCCTTTTCAGGTAGTTGAAAGCAGCTATCAAATCTCCCCTCATTCTTCTCTTCTGCAGACTCCTGAGGCAAGCCGATGTCAGTGAGTGACCTCACTGTAGCTGTCTAAAGTGCCTTGGGGAAACTCACATTAAAGAGAGTTGCCAGAGTTGCAGGGGCTTCAGACCGCGTATTCGAAAGGACAGGGACATTCGTCTAAAAGTCTTACTCAT
>NW_020688744.1:0-7299 GCF_002925995.2 Terrapene triunguis | reverse complement strand
TTGGATGGGGAGATAGTAGATAGACAGTTATGGAAAAGATGACTGAGGGGAGACATTAACACTTTCTGCAGCTACACGGGGCTTTTGTTAAGGGATCAGAGATCACTAATTGTCATCAATAACTGTTATCATACTGTGCAGCACCTTACATTTAAGAATCTTCAAAACTCTTAGCATATCCCCAAAACTCTTAGCATATCCCCAATATAGGTAAACAGAGGCAAAGGGACATGTGACTTGGCCAAGGTCACAGAGAGAATGACAGACAGAACTGAAGAGTCCTGACTTCTCTGCCATAAGCACAGTCTCTCAGTCAGTAACTGAGTGCATGAGAAGAGGGAAATGGTCTAGAAGGACTTGTTCATTGGTGGGTGTGACAGACTTCTCCGGGGCGCAACCACTAAACCCTCGTGCATGCCAATCTGTGCCCCCTCTCACATTGTGAGGCTGTGAGAACCCACAATCCTCCCTAGGTCTTGCAAAAACCCAGACAAAGACACACCCAGCTAGAGTTGCATGAATACTTTCACCAGCCACTCGTGAACCAGAATAGAGAGATTCCAGCCAGTTCCCTTGCATAGGTCCCCACAGTTGTACCATCTTGCCCTGTCAAAGCTGTATCCCCACTTTGAACTTTAGGGTACAAGTGTGGGGGCCTGCATGGGGACTTCTAAGCTTAATTACCAGCTTAGTTCTGGTCCGCTGCCACCATTCCCTTCCCTGGGAAGCTTTGAGAAACTTTTCACCAATTCCCTGGTGAATACAGATCCAAACTCCTTGGATCTCAAAACAAGGAGAAATTGACCCTTCCCCCCTCCTTCCTTTCACCAACTCCTGGTGAATACAGATCCAAACCCCCTTGGATCTTAAAACAAGGAGAAATTGACCCTTCCCCCCTCCTTCCTTTCACCGACTCTTGGTGAATACAGATCCAACTTCCTTGGATCTAAAAACAAGGAAAAATCAATCAGGTTCTTAAAAAGATGGCTTTTAATTAAAGAAAAAGGTAAAAATCATCTCTGTAAAATCAGTATGGAAAATAACTTTACAGGGTAATCAGACTTAAAGAGCTCAGAGGACCCCCCTCTGTCTTAGGTTCAAAGTACAGCAAACAAAGATAAACACTCTAGTAAAAGGTACATTTACAAGTTGAGAAAACAAAGTAAAACTAAGACGCCTTGCCTGTCTTTTTACTTACAAGTTTGAAATAGGAGAGACTTGTTTAGAAAGATGGGGAGAACCTGGATTGATGTCTGGTCCCTCTCAGTCCCAAGAGCGAACAACCCCTTAAACAAAGGGCACAAAACAAAAGCCTTTCCCCCGCCCCAAGATTTGAAAGTATCTTGTCCCCTTATTGGTCCTTTGGGTCAGGTGTCAGCCAGGTTACCCAAGCTTCTTAACCCTTTATAGGTAAAAGGATTTTGGAGTCTCTAGCCTATTTCGCAGCTCCCCAGGCTTGCACCCCTACTGAAGTATAAACCCAGAATTATACTGTCTTGCCTTGCACAGGGATCTGTATGGTGAACACTCATTAAACAATCTGTTCCCCCCTCGATGTGGGGAAGATATGCACCAGCCTTTGTTAACGATTCCCTAACACTTCACTCAAAAACACACTGGTTAAGATAAAACATAAAACATGTTTATTAACTACAGAAGGATAGATGTTAAGTGATAGCAAACAGATCTGTCCCTGCCAGCAGGTATATGGGATCTTGGGGAGCAATTACCACACAGGTAAAGTATATTACCAAAATAAACTTTATTAAGAAAATGCAAAAACAGGGAAAATTCAATAGTGAGGGCTATGGGGTTTGTTAAAGTAGACAATTGGGGAGGGGGTTCTTTTAGTAAATGGGATAGGGGGTTTCAATAGTGGGGTACAATACAGGGGGGTACAATACAGTTGGTAACCAATTAACACTGAAGTAGAAATGTAACAGGTAGCTAACAATTTCTATGTAAAGAGTGTGTCACAGCAGCATATAACCAACTAACAGTATGGGTAAAATGTGTTAAATAACCAACAACTTTAGGTAAAAAATGTGTCACAGTGGTGTAAATGTAAAATGTGAGGTGTGTTAGAGAGAAAAGGGGTAGAAAAGGGGTAACCAATGGGGTTTTATGCTAGAAAGAGAGAGAGCAGACAGGCTGCAAGTTTAAACAGCAGAGAGAAAGAGAGAGAGAGAGGGAAAGAAAGTGGTAGAGAAGTGAGGTTGGGGGATGGGGGAAGAGGAGCACGTGGTGGAGGGAGATTTAAACTCAGGGAGACACAGAACAGACAGGCTGCAAGTTTAAACAGCAGAGAGAAAGGGAGAGAGAGGGAAGGAAAGTGGTAGAGAAGTGAGGATGGGGGAAGAGGAGCACGTGGTGGAGCAGAGGCCAAAGGCAGAGGGAGATTTAAACTCAGGGAAACACAGAGAGCAGACAGGCTGTAAGTTTAAACAGCAGAGAGACAATTATACAAAACACAGCAAAATCTTATCTATGATTTAACTTAACCAAAACTACACAAATTAGCAAGTAACAAAACACAATGCAACAATTCTTTAAGCCTAACTTACAGGGTACATTGCAAGCAATTTTCTAAACCTAACTTAACTACAGCTATGCAAAATGAAATTACAACTTATCTAGACTAAAAGACAAAATTTAACCTAATGGGTGCACCTTATACTAGGGGTAGTTCCAGAGGGCAGAGTGGTGTGTGCCCAGGATACAGCTCCAAGGGGGGAGGGGGATTTAACTAGTGGTGGCTGCAAGCGGGGGGGGGGGGGGGGTGGCTGCAAGCTGGCAGCCCAGGATACAGTCCAGGAAGGCACAGGCTTATTTCTAGCAGCAAAGGCGCTGCAAAGCAAGAAACAGATTACAGATACAGACCAAGGAGTTTAAGAGAGGTTTTAAGACACAGACCAAGGTTTAGCTTGAGTCTGTGTGCTGGGGAAACAGAGCCAGCAGCTAAAGTAATAAAAGTATAGAAAGTTTCACAGAGGGATCCTTACCAGTCCCCAAGGCAGCAGCAAAGGCAGAAGCAGCAACATCAGAAGAAGCAAGGAGGGCTCGGTATGGTCTTGATAATCAGGAGGTCTCTCAGGCAGCAATTCGTTCTTCGTGGGGGGGGGTTAAAAACGGGGGTACGCTCAAAAATAAAATGAGAGCGGAGAAAGGACCCCCCAGAACCCCTGGCTGATCAGACCAGGTAGCAATGCAGGAACCTTTCTGATGTTTGTTGTCAGGAGATGTGCCTGGGCAGAGTCCTGGACCATAGGCGTGAGTTCCCACCTCAGGACTCAAAAGCACATGAGGCCTATGATTCATGCCCAGGATCTCAAAAACACATTAGGTCTTGCAGCTCTGGACATTGCCTACCCTACACCGAGCCCAGGTTTAACAAGGTGATAACAGGACCAACCCTTTGAACAGGGCAGTGGTCCCACTTAGCATGCAGCACAAGTGGCAATCCCTTTGAGAAGGGCAATGGCTCTTGGTAAACAACTTAAGGGGCCCTCCCTTTGAGAAGGGCAGTGGCCCTGGTAAACAACTTAACAGCCAGGGAGGGGCGGCCACAGGAGGAGAACAAAAACAAAATGGAGTAAGGGGACAGGTGTAAGAAACAAAATGGAATAGGGGGAAAGCTGTAACAGACATGCCCCCCTGGCCGACCTGAACGGGCTGTGAGGGGGATGTCCCATGCAAAGACCAAAAAAAAAAATGGAAGAAAAAAGGGTTTTACAAGTTGTTGTCTTCGTAGTATGGAGGTGGTGACTTGCTGCTGTTCAAGGGGATGGAGGAATACCTCACCTGCAAAGGCAGGGCTGACACAACCTTACGAATCAGCTGCTTGACCACTGCTATCCCCAACAAGAAGGTTACAAGAACAATAGCAACAGTAATAAGCCACTGCTTAATGGACTGCGCCCAGGATCCCAGCCCCCAGCTGGATCACTGGGCTTGCCACCAATCCCACTGCTCACGCTCCTTACGAATTTGGACGGCGAAGGAGGATAGTTGGTTAGCCACGGCTGAGATGTTGTTCCACACGGGCTGAAGGCGCAGGCAACATTGTCCCTTAAAGCGAGGATCAAGGTCCTCCAAGGCGACACAAAAGTCTTTCTGTAGGATGGTCTGGATCAGAAGGCGGTTCTGCTCGGCGTAGTTAGCTAGGATAGTGAGGGCGTTGCTGGTGGTGTTGCACATGAACAGAGGCCGATGAACCCAGTCTGTGTTGTTGCAGGCTGAAGCTGGATGCTGTGGAGTAAGGTTCGTGAGGGGGAGGAACTCCCAGAGGAAGGGGGACCCTCCCTCTGAGGCCTCTGGTCTTGTACAGGCAACGCAATTGTGTGATGGGGGGACATCTGACAGGTTCCCGATGAGGACCTCCTGTAGGGCATAGGCTCTCAACCAGGCAACCAGGGGGTTTTCTCGAGGCGGGGCGGCAATCATGGCGACTGATTCCTATGAAGACATAAAAGAAAAAGTGGCCCATCTAGAGCCTGTTATGACCGAACACTAAGCCAGTTGTGGTGGACCAGGTCAGGCTTGTCCCGTCCATCTATTTGAATATGATAGGTATTAGGGAATCGGCCAGGTGTGATGATGGTGGCTGCTAGTGGAGCGCAGGTTCCCTGGGCATTGGGAATAGAGACCCACACTGGCTGAGAAATACTGTAGGCAGGTTTCCAAGGTTCCCGTGGTTTAGGAGCGATCTCTGGCCATCGGCTGTATGCTGCATTAAGGGAAATGAGGGCTTGAGGCAGGACCCGGTCCCACCCCTTGTAATCAGGGGTGCCAAGTATGGCCCGAATCTGGGTCTTCAGCATTCCGATCCATCTCTCCACGACTCCGTTGCTTTGGGGGTGATATGGCAGGTGGGTGTGAATACGCACCCCCCACTGAGACACCATCTGATCTATAGCTTTACTGGTGAACGGTGGCCCTCCATCGGTCTGGATTTCTTTGGGTGCCCCCCAGGCAGCAATTACCTGGAGAAGGGCTACAGAAACAGCTGGTGCAGTAGATCGCCTGAGGGAAGAACACATTAACTGGCGAGACCCTAGGTCAACTATTACAAGCCCCTTTGGATACCGTTTTGCCCCCAGGAGGGGGCCAATGAGGTCCATCTGCCAGGTTTTACCCAGGCTAAAGTGCTCAGGGCTATAAGCACCATGAGCATAGACAGGCTTGTTAGTGACTCATGCCCGTTGGCAGCTTAGACACCCTTGGACAGCTTGGGTGCACTGCTGCCTAGACACGCTTGATGTTTGTCTCCCTCGGTTAGTCAACAGTTGATGTAGGGCACGGGCAGGCAGGTGCCCCCACTCTTTATGGAGCCAGGTGATGAAGGGATCGCTGCAAGAGATAATGTTAACCTGGGATGTGTTACACTTATATTCTCGGAGTTGTAGATCCAGGCTGGAATGAAGAGGGTTACTGTCAGACCTGTGCGAAGGACAATGAGTAACAAACCACGGCAGCTTGGACTGCGCTGCCAGTTGAGTAATCTGGGCCCATGTTTCTTCATGAGCGGTGGGCTGTCCTCCTCCCACCAGAATGGACACGCAGTAGCTTGAGTCCACTCCCAGGACCACGCGTGTTTTCGGGTGGGCTGCCACAATGTGAGAGGCTGCCAACAGGACGCCTTCTGCTTCGGCCTTCTGAGCTGAGCTGGAAAAATCTAAGGGTTTAACTTTGAGGGGGTTTGATTGCCGAAAAGCCGGACATGTCCGGGAAAAACCGGACGTATGGTAACCCTAATATAGTTTCTTCCAGCTTGCTGAAAAGTCTATGGCGTTGGCTACACTTGCGAGTTACAGCGCTGTAAAGGCTCCCCCAGTGCTGTAACTCACTCCCCGTCCACACTGGCAAGGCATTTGCAGCGCTGTATCTCCGTGGTTGCAGTGCTGCATGTACTCCACCTCTCCGAGAGGAATAGCGAGTATTGCGCTGCCGCTGCAGCGCTGCGGCACCAGTGTGGCCACCCAATGTGCTGTGAATGGCCTCCAGAATTATTCGGCAGTATCCCACACTGCCTGTTCTAGCCACTCTGGTCATCAGTTCAAACTCTACTGCCCTGGCCTCAGGTAACCAACCATGTGACCGACCCTTTACATTCCCCGGGAATTTTAAAAATCCCCTTCCTGTTTGCTCAGCCCGGCATGGTGTGGAGTGCTATCAGCGAATCTTTCCAGGTGACCATGCCTCCACGCGCCAAGTGAGCCCCAGCATGGAGCAATGGCGAGTTGCTGGACCTCATCAGTGTTTGGGGGGAGGAAGCTGTACAGTCCCAGCTGCACTCCAGCCGTAGGAATTACGATACCTTCGGGAAGGTATCAAAGGACATGATGGAAAGGGGCCATGACCAGGACGCCCTGCAGTGCAGGATTAAAGTGAAGGAGCTGCTGAGTGCCTACCGCAAAGCCCGCGATGCAAACGGCCGCTCGGGTGCTCCCCCCGTGACCTGCCGATTCTACAAAGAGCTGGATGTGATACTTGGGGTTAACCCCACCTCCACTCCGAGCACCACCATGGACACTTCAGAGCCGGTGTGGGGGGGGGGAGGAGGAGGAGGAGGAAAACGGGAGTGATGGTGGTGGGCCGGATGGAGACACCCCGGAATCCATGGAGTCATGCAGCCAGGAGCTCTTCTCGAGCCAGGAGGAAGGTAGCCAGTCGCAGCGGCCGGTACTTGGTGGAGGACAAACAGAAGAGCAGGTTCCCGGTAAGCGGCTTTTTTTTTCGGGAAGGAATTTCTTCGGTGCGGGCTCTTTGGGAGAGGAGGGTTAGGCATGCATGCCAAATGCAGAATAGTGCATTGATGTGGTTTATCACATCACGGTAATCGGCCTCGGTAATCTCCTCGAATGTCTCATACAGAATGCGTGCAATGCGCTTGCGCAGGTTTATCGGGAGAGCCACCGTGGTCATTGTCCCAGCCAGGCTAACGTGTCCGCGCCACTGTGCCGCGAGGGGTGGGGGGACCATTGCTGCACACAGGCAAGCTGCATATGGACCAGGGTGGAAGCCGCATTGCAGTAGAAGACCCTCCCTTGCTTCCCAGGTCACCCTCAGCAGCGAGATATCGTCCAGGATGAACTCCTGTGGAAAATGTTGGGACAGTGTTCAGTGTAGGTGCCCCCTGAAGCTGTTGGCTCTCCCCAAGGCACAGAAACTCAGAGGACAGTGCAGCCCTGAAACAATCAGTCCCCCTTACCATTTTGAGACTCCCGTGGGATATGTGTGCTCTGTTTCGGACGGGAAAATTATGCTATTGTGTAGACCCTGTGTGTTTTCTACTCCTTA